>NC_092087.1:68088204-68255704 GCF_045679555.1 Salvelinus alpinus | reverse complement strand
AGAGAGAGACAGACAGAGACAGAGAGAATGAGAGACAGAGACAGAGAGAATGAGAATGAGAGAGACTGAGAGACTGAGACTGAGAGAGACTGAGAGACTGAGACTGAGAGACTGAGAGACTGAGAGACTGAGAGACTGAGAGACTGAGAGACTGACTGAGACTGAGAGACTGAGAGACTGAGAGACTGAGAGACTGAGAGACTGAGAGACTGAGAATGAGAATGAGAGACAGAATGAGAATGGGAATGAGAAACTGAGAATGAGAGAATGAGAGAGAGACAGATAGAGAATGAGAGAATGAGAGAGAGACAGATAGAGAATGAGAGAGAGACAGATAGAGAATGAGAGAATGAGAGAGAGACAGATAGAGAATGAGAGAATGAGAGAGAGACAGATAGAGAATGAGAGAGAGACAGATAGAGAATGAGAGAGAGACAGAGATTGAATGAGCGAGAGACAGAGAGAGAATGAGCGAGAGACAGAGAGAGAGAGAGATATAGAGACTGAGAGAGACAGAGTAATCTTTTTGGGGTCTGGGAGCCAACCACACAATAAATACTCATACAAAACCACAGTTACACATCATTTAAAAACACAACTCCAATTCCTCCTCCACAGTAACTAAACACAACAGCCTCTGAATACCCCATATACTCATAAACAGATCAATATTGTTGACCAGTTTATAATAGGCAAACTCAATCCTTAGTCTCGCTGCCAGCATTCCCTCCAGCATTCCCACCACATCCACAGACCCCTGTCCCCGAATACTGTTCTTTCGGGTCTTCCATATCGCTAATTTAGCTGCCCCTAACACAAAATGAAGCAACATAACTACACCCTTTTGACTGAACCTGTACTTTGGCCCAAGTATATACAGTTGGGAAGAGAAAACCTCTCCCAACATTGAGAACCAATTAGTGATCAGGTCAATCATCCCGACCAACCTGGGACACAGTAAAAACAGATGTGCCAGAGTTTCAGACACAGAATGGACACCCTTCCCCAACAGTACGGTCCAGGTGTACCAGATGCATGTTGGTGGCTATGGCTCCATGTATTATCCTCCGTTGGAGGTCAGCTGTCCTCTTATGAATAGGCAGTTTGTATAATGATCGCCAGCAGCCTTTTGGAGAGGCACCTGGACCAAGCACACCCGCCCACCTCGTCGATTTTACCCTTTCCAGGGAAGAGGCATGGGACACCTTTACACATATTCTGTACATGGCCTTCTTTCCCACCTCCTTGAACTCCCCCAGCGCCGGGGTATCGAAGGAAAGCAGCATCCCCACGTCCTCCTCGAAGTCCCCCGCCGCAACACTAACAATCAGTGCAGGGAACACATAATCCAGACCCTCCTTCCACCGATCAGATTTGGAAGTGTCAGTCACATGCTGCAGATGAAGCACTGGCAAGGAATCACAGACCTCAGCGACGACCTTCCTCAGTAGGCGAGATGATCGGATCCCCGCTCTTTCTCCCAGCTCCTCCAACGATCTGCTCCGCATCAGATGACCCAGTTTAGTACACCCCACACCTAACAGGCATGAACGTAGGCTAGCTGAACCCAGAACACGGGACTGGATGGCAGTGTTGTGAAAAGAGACTCTTCAAAAAGCCACATCCCTGGTGGCGTGCAGTTCTTACGGGACTTGACAAAAACTCTCCAAGCCTTCATAACAGACTCATAAAATGGAGTCAGGCCAGGCAACTCACCCCCCTCCAGCTTTAAGAGGAAAAGGTGCTTGTCTAAGCCCAAACAGCCCGCTCTCCTCATCAATGTGTAGGCTGTTTCGACCCAGTTAGAACCGTCTCTGTACAACAGTCTCTGGGCTGCTTGAAGCCGGAAAGCCATGATCCTAGAGAAAATGTCCACCAGGCCTTGCCCACCCTCGTGCAGTGGCAGGTACAGGGCTGCAGCTTTAATCCAGTGTTGTCCCGACCAGAAGAAATTGACAAGGGTCCTCTGAAGCTCTTGTATCAGACCCTTTGGTGGCTGGAAAATCATTAGTCTGTGCCACAGGGTAGAGGCAGCAAGATTATTAGCTACCAGGACCCTTCCCCTATAAGACAGCTGGGGCAGCACCCATTTCCATCTTGACAGTCTGGTACACACTTTCTCCAATACACCCTCCCAGTCCTTTTTCTGAAAGACATCGGAGCCTAGAAAACCCCCAGTCTTCATCCCATCTCTGCCCCAACTGAAGCCCCCCTGGTAACCGTGGAGCGGACCCCAACTGAAGCCCCCCTGGTAACCGTGGAGTAGACCCTGTCTGAAGCCCCCCTGATAACCGTGGAGCGGACCCTATCTGAAGCCCACCTGGTAACCGTGGAGCGGATCCTATCTGAAGCCCCCCTGGTAACCGTGGAGCGGATCCTATCTGAAGCCCCCCTGGTAACCGTGGAGCGGATCCTATCTGAAGCCCCCCTGGTAACCGTGGAGCGCATCCTATCTGAAGCCCCCCTGGTAACCGTGGAGCAGACCCTGTCTGAAGCTGACCTGCCCACAGCGATTTGCTCTTTCCCCAATTGACTCTAGCTGAGGCCCCCTCATACACCTTTAAAGTGTTTGATAGAACCTTAACATCCTCACCCCCTGTAATAAAAACTGTCACGTCATCTGCATACGCAGACAGTGCTATCGTGGGACCCTTCATTACACCTGGCACAGAAAAACCAGTAAGCTTCGCTCTTAAAAAACAAAGCATTGGTTCAATCGCCAGACTATATAACTGCTCTGAAATTGGGCATCCCTGCCTGATGCCCCTTTAGACAGGGATGGGGCAACTCAAACCACCCCCCACCTTCACCATACACGAGGCCCCAGCATACAGCAAATTCATCCAAGACAAAAAAACATCCCCAACCCCAAAGGCTTTCATTGTTTTAACCAAGTACTGGTGGTCCACACGATCAAAAGCCTTCTCCTGATCCAAAGAAAGTAAACCCACATTTACATCAGACAGTTTACAAATGTCTAAAACATCTCTTATCAGAAACAAGTTGTCAACAATAGAGCGATCAGGTACACAGTAGGACTGGTCCTTGTGGACCAACAATCCCAGATACTCGTAAATTGAGTCCTCACCTGCTGCTATCATATCAAAAGAGATATCCATACCCTTCTCCTGATCCTCCTCAGCTGAGGCCACAGACCACTGACTCCCCTCTACCACATCCCTTTCAACATTCCCCACTTGCACCCCATCACTCGTACCAGGCATCTCCTCCACTACCTGGGAGACTAGCCCCACCTGAACCCCATTACTCGTAGTGGGCATCTCCTCCACTACCTGGGAGCCTAGCTCCACATGAACCCCCTCCTGTACCCCAGCGCTCATACTGGGCACCTCCTCACCAGTCTGAGGAACTGGCTCTTCAGATCCATCCTTACCTTCTACAACAATATTTTCCTCCTGCATAACATTTCCCTTTAATACAAGTTGCAACTCCGTGCCCTCAACACGGATAAGTTGTTCCTCAGCAACAGGTGCTTGTGGCTGCTCTACCACTGTCGGCCCACCTCTCCCTACATCAGTGGGCCCAGGCGTTACGAGAACCACCTGCGCCCCTCCCTCTGCCTTCTCCCTTTTCGGGCAAGCATGTCGCTTATGACCAACATCCCCACACTCAAAACACCGTTGACTACCCGTACTAGCATAAGCCAAATACAGTCTATTGTCATACTTGACTTTAAATGATAACTCTAAAGTCTGCTCCGGTGCGAGACTGAGAATGAGAGAAAGAGAGGGGGCAAATGGAGAGGGATGAGTGAGGGAGATGAAGAGAGCGAGAGAGTAAGATATCGAGCGGGGTAGTTGGGAGAGAACAGTGAGGGTGAAATGCTTGCAGGAAAGGCAAAACATTGAACACAGAGTGGGGTGATTTTGCCAAATGGGTGAAATTGCTATGACAGGAATGGTGCCGTAAGGAGCTAAACTGGACAGAACCAGCTTTGTTTTGTTCCGGTTGAGGACAAACCTCGGGGTATATGCCTTCCTCCTTCTGTTCTTCCCTCAAACACAGAGTCCATTCTCTCTCTCTTTCTGTGTGTTGTTCAGTTGTTTTGTCTCGGGCCTCAGCCTTTGTTCATTGAGTCCGGTGTTATGTAAGACAGGGTGACATTGTTTCTGTTGCTGTTTTGTAAATCTGGACATGGTAGGAGAGGAGAGTGAGGTTTGGTTGGCTCAGAATGATGCACACAGAGACTGACAGATACTCATGTGTACACACAGTCAGACAAACAAACCCATGAAAACATGAATACAGATGCCTGCCTGCCTGCCTGCATGCTGTACTGGTAACCCGTGTATATAGCCAAGTTATCGTTACTCATTGTGTATTTATTTATTCCTTGTCTTATTATTTTTCCTATTTAGCATTTCATTTGTTTCTGCTATTTCTCTTTTTTCTCTCTCTGCATTGTTGGGAAGGGCCCGTAAGTAAGCATTTCACTGTTAGTCTACACCTGTTGTTTACCAAGCATGTGACAAATAACATTTGCTTTGATTTTGATTGGTGTGTAATTGTGGCCTGTTAGTCATGGGAGTGTGTGTGTGTGTGTGTGTGTGTGTGTGTGTGTGTGTGTGTGTGTGTGTGTGTGTGTGTGTGTGTGTGTGTGTGTGTGTGTGTGTGTGTGTGTGTGTGTGTGTGTGTGTGAGGATGAGAAGTGTAATTGCTCTGACTCATGGCTCGGCTCTGCAAAACCTCATCTAGAACAACCCCCTCATCCCCGAGCTCGTTCTGTCTCTGTTCCCTCTTCTTAGTTAAACACCTTTCAAGCTCCTGCTTTCTTTTGTCTTTCCGACTCTCTCCATCTTGCTTTTTGTATCTTTTTTTTTTTTTTTGCACTCCTTTTCTTCTCTCTCTTTTGGATGTCGTTTATCCCTCATCCCCACTGTTCCTTCTCTCTTTCAGTCCCTCAAATTATAATGGAACTGGGCCTCATCATCCTGTTGTTCTAATTGTCTTTTCGTGACCTCGTTATTTACGATAGCAGCTTCCCTGTGTTCTGTCTCTCTGGTCTTTTTTTGAATCTCTGACTCATTGCCAGCAGCATACCACCCTGCATACCACTGTTGGCTTGCTTCTGAAGCTAAGCAGGGTCGGTCCTGGTCAGTCCCTGGATGGGAGACCAGATGCTGCTGGAAGTGGTGTTGGAGGGCCAGTAGGAGGCACTCTTTCCTCTGGTCTAAACAAAGATCCCAATGCCCCAGGGCAGTGATTGGGGACACTGCCCTGTGTAGGGTGCCGTCTTTCAGATGGGACGTTAAACGGGTGTCCTGACTCTCTGAGGTCATTAAAGATCCCATGGCACTTATCGTAAGAGTAGGGGTGTTAACCCCGGTGTCCTGGCTAAATTCCCAATCTGGCCCTCAAAACCATCATGGTCACCTAATAATCCCCAGTTTATAATTGGCTCATTCATCCCCCTCCTCTCCCCTGTAACTATTCCCCAGGTCGTTGCTGCAAATGAGAACGTGTTCTCAGTCAACTTACCTGGTAAAATAACGGTAAAATAAAATAAAAAAATAAAATAAATAACGTGATATAGAGGAACGAGTACACTTGTCTCTGTCTCCAGACTCTGTAGACGGCGTGGTTGACATGGCTTCAGAATATGTTACGTGCCAGACATCATTCGGTAGTTTCTCTGCGGTAATACTAGGCAAGAGGCCGGAAGATTGTGTTGCCAGTTAGTTAGGGAGTATTAGCTCTACCTCTGTGTCTAGTCAATAGCACATTTTGTTAGATGCTTTAGAACTGCACAAAGGTGAATGTTGGCCTACCACCCTTGGCTATCGATGCCATATCCAAGTCTTTGCTTCCACCTGCGTACGGAAAGCCGTCGTCTGCATTCAATAGACCTCTCTTTGCTGTCACGAAAGCTGAAGAAATTCTGTCCAGCTTGGCCGGCGGCCTTTAATGAGCTGTCAGTCACATTACAGTCAATCAGATTTGCTGTGTATTATACAGCACTTGCTTTCAGGATCCATGATGCGGTCTTTTCTAGTTAACAAAGAGAAACCGAAACAAGGTCCCCGCTTCCCAAATGGCACACTATTCCCTACATAGTGCACTACATTTGACCAGAACCCTATAGGCCATGGTCAAAAGTAGTGTACTGTATAGGGAATAGGGTGGCCATTTGGGATGCGACCATTGCCTGCATTCCATTACCCCTCCCACTCCCACATAGTCTACAATGTGTATTCAAACTGGCACAGTATTTCCCTCCAGGAGGCCAGCAGTTTTTTCCTTATGATAATTTTTTCCATCTCCACTAAATGCTTCCACATCGACGGGACAGTAGTGGAGAAGATGGAATGTTTTAAGTTCCTCGGCGTACACATCACGGACAAACTGAAATGGTCCGTTCACACAGACAGCGTGGTGAAGAAGGCGTAACAGTGCCTCTTCAACCTCAGGAGGCTGAATAAATTTGGCTTGTCAAAAAACACTCACAAACTTTTACAGATGCACAATCGAGAGCATCCTGTCAGGCTGTATCACCGCCTGGTACGGCAACTACTCCGCTCACAACCGTAAGGCTCTCCAGAGGGTAGTGAGGTCTGCACAACACTCTCTGTGGCGCTCTGTACGATGCTATGGGGGCCATGCCTAAGGGACTGTCATGGGAAGAGGTATGGAGGGGGACTGCCGTGGGAAGAGGTATGGAGGGAGACTGCCATGGGAAGAGGTATGGAGGGAGACTGCCATGGGAAGAGGTATGGAGGGGGACTGCCATGGGAAGAGGTATGGAGGGTGACTGCCATGGGAAGAGGTATGGAGTGCGACTGCCATGGGAAGAGGTATGGAGGGCGACTGCCATGGGAAGAGGTATGGAGGGCGACTGCCATGGGAAGAGGTATGGAGGGCGACTGCCATGGGAAGAGGTATGGAGGGGGACTGCCATGGGAAGAGGTATGGAGGGGGACTGCCATGGGAAGAGGTATGGAGGGGGACTGCCATGGGAAGGGATTTGTGGTGGGAAAGGACAAGGAGGGGAACTCATGGGAGAAGTGGGTATGGCGAGGGCTTCCTAGATTTATAGGTAGTTTACCGAAAGGAGGAGGAGGCCTGACATGTAAGAATTGAGGGTTGGTGGAGGGTGGGAAGTTCAGCCTCAAAAGAGAGAATGCTTTGTGTAGTGAGACACTCTATGTGGATTTAAAAGCCCTCCAGAGTTGACCTGCATGGTTGGGTCAACTCTCTGGGCAACCAGAAACTTCATGGGGGTGGTTTCCCGGACACAAACTAAGCCTAGTCCTGGACTGAAAAGCAAGCTCAGTGGACAATCTCTATTGAAAGTGCTTTTTAGTCACCAGACTATATATTTATAGTAGTTTATAGTAGTTTGTTGCTGCAAAGACAAATGTGCATGTCAACAGAAACGCACGCTTTCTCACCTGCAGCACACACTCAGTCAAATGCATGCACACACACACACACACACACACACACACACACCCTGATTCCTCAGCGGGGCTCCCCGACAGAGAGAACAGAGCAGCTGAACTTTGTGGCTGGGCTGGTTCTCTCCTGCCAGAGACTTCCAACAGGCAGCCATGTCATTGGTATTCTGTGGTTGGCCCGGCTGCCTGGCTCTCTACTGAGGACCACTTTCCCAGTCTCTCTCCCTCTCTCTCTCTTTTTGTGTCTGTGAGTGTATACACGTACAACCATCCCGGTTCTCTCTCTCGCCCCTCTCACACACACACTCACACGCTTTCCCTCCCTCCCTTTGACCCCCCCCCACCCCTGTTAACTTGGTGACTGACTAACATACCCGCCCCTCTTCTTATGGTTTCAGGAAAACACCTTTGTGTCAAAAAGCTGAAGTGATCCCCTGTTATCCAGCCCAGTCGTTCTGACATTGGTGCCTCGCTCCCTGAGCTCTTTACGTTTGACTTCACATTCTACTGTCTTTGTGTCAGTTCCATTGGGTTTAGGACCAATAGACAAAGATACGTGCCGTATGGACAACTGCAGAATAGTCGGGAAAAGTCCTGCAAAGAAGAGTTTTAGAAACATTTAGATATCATTTCTAACGTTGGTCCTAAAATTTCTATATTTCTTCATTTTTACTTTTCGATTTGTGTGTATTGTCGTCTATTGTTAGATACCACTGCAATGTTGGCGCTAGGAACACGAGCGTTTCGTTAACAACCGCGATAACATCTGCTAAGTATGTGTGTGTGAAATATGATTTGATACAAACAAAGTACAATCCAATGTACGGAAAGAGAAAAAGGGTCTGAAAAGAGAAGTACCGCTCTAACTGATTCACTACTTCTGTTACCTCCGTCTATCACTCAATATACTGCAACCCACTCAGACGCGGTCCGCATTAATCACGTAACAAGTGCCTGTTCTTTACAATCCAAGGGGCTTTTTATAAGGAGACTGTCCTCGAGACTCTGGTATCCAAGGTAACGGCAGTGTTGAGGCCTCTCCCCCTTTCATGTCCCAGTGTGTCAAGTGAGGACTCAGTCACTGACACACACACACACACGCACACACACACACACACACACACACACACTTGTAGGAGATAGAATTGTCGGAGATGTGTGTTGCGCAACCAATGTGTCAGTCCACTAAAATAAGGCTTTTTATGCACATACACTACCGGTCAAAAGTTTTAGAACACCTACTCATTCAAGGGTTTTAATATATGTTTTACTATTTTCTACATTGTTTAATAATAGTGAAGACATCAATTCTATGAAATAACACATGGAATCATGTAGTAACCAAAAAAGTGTTAAACAAATCAAAATATATGTTATGTTTGGGATTCTTCAAATAGCCACCCATTGCCTTGATGACAGCTGTGCACACTCTTGGCATTCTCTCAACCAGCTTCATGAGGTGGTCACCTGGAATGCATTTCAATTAACAGGTGTGCCTTAACGTGTTTGAGCCAATCAGTTGTGTTGTGACAAGGTGGGGGGGGTATACAGAAGATAGTCCTATTTGGTAAAAGATCAAGCCCTTATTTATGGCAAGAACAGCTCAAATTAGCAAAGAGAACAAGAACTTTGAACATTTCTTCAAGTGCAGTCGCAAAAACCATCAAGCACTATGATGAAACTGGCTCTCATGGTCTGGTCCAAATAGTACATTTTTGTTTCCAACCGCCATGTCTTTGTGAGACGTGGTGTGGGTGAACGGATGATCTCCACATGGGTTTTTCCCACCGTAAATCATGGAGGAGGAGGTGTTATGGTGTGGGGGTGCTTTGCTGGTGACACGGTGTGTGATTTATTTAGAATTCAAGGCACACTTAACCAGAATGGCTACCACAGCATTCTGCAGCGATACGCCATCCAATCTGGTTTGGGCTTAGTGGGACTATCATTTGTTTATGAACAGGACAATAACCCATCGCACCTCCAGGCTGTGTAAGGGCAATTTTACCAAGATGGAGTGCTGCATCAGATGACCTGGCCTCCACAATCCCCCGACCTCAACCAAATTGAGATGGTTTTGGATGAGTCGGACCGCAGAGTGAAGGAAAAGCAGCCAACAAGTGCTCAGCATATGTGGGAACTCCTTCAAGACTGTTGGAAAAGCATTCCTGGTGAAGCTGGTTGAGAGAATGCCAAGAGTGTGCAAAGCTGTCAAGGCAAAGGGTGGCTACTTTTTTGGTTACTACATGATTCCATATGTGTTATTTCATAGTTTTGATGTCTTCACTATTATTCTACAATGTAGAAAATAGTCAAAAATAAAGAAAATTAGTAGGTGTTTTAAATGAGTAGGTGTTTTAAAACTTTTGACCTGTAGTGTATGCTACAATTAAACACTGTAGATTATACAAGAACAACTGTAATTCCATCAAATACGTCTACATCTATTGTGTGAAGCTCATCAGGTGGTCGGTAGCATGTGGTACAACTGTATAGTAGAGTCGGATGCGAGCAGCGCAGACAGACAGACGTTATGTTAGAGGGTCGAGGGTTCCTCCTACTGGCTGCTAATGGAAATGGCGTTTGTTGAGAACAGAGGGTTTGTTCAAATTTGAGTTAACAATATTATTTTCTGGGCTTGCATGACAATGGGTTATACACAAGCAGTTAACATTTTGGTGGAGTTGGTTCTACACACACACACACACACACACACACACACACACACACACACACACACACACAAACACATAGTCCACACACCACAGTCCAGTCAGGTTATATCATGCTGTTGTCTCCCTGCCCACGCTATCAAAACGTAAGGCCATTATTCAAAGGTCACTTGGCTACTAGCGCTTTGCCTACCCCTTTATTTGGAACCGTTTTAAATATTCAAAACCTAACCTTTTGTATTGTGACAGTTAAAGTCGGGTCCTTTAAGAAATAGTGTGTAGTAACGTTTATGGTCTTTGGTCACCTGTACATGTTAGTATATTACCTAGGATCTATATGGAGATGTTGTGTATTGTATTTATACCAATGAAACTATAGTATAAACTAAAGCCTATTGAATATATCTGTACATTGTATGTTCATACAGTATGCAATAATGAACTGGTATTTACAAAACTGGGCGGTACTCATGTATTCTCATAGGTTTGTAGGTGTGTGAGTTCATTCCTAGAACATGCATTATACACTTTGGAAACCGATATCAAGACGCATCACTATCTTCGTATTTTACCTTCTGTCAGTGTTGCATGACAAAGAATTATGCTATAATGACACAGCACATGCTTCGGAGGGGTTCCTTACCTAGCCAACTGTAGGCTAGAATGACTCTAGGGCTGTCTCAAATGGCACCCTATTCTCTATATAGTGCACTACTTTTGACTAGGGCCAATAGGGCTCTGGTCAAACGTAGTTCACTGTAAAGGGAATAGGGTGCAATTTGAGACTGCCGTTTTGAGAAGCATCCTAGCTATCTTCAACACATTATTCCCCCATTCCAGCCTAGTTCCATTAGCCGGTTAGGTCCGAGTTAGCCTGGTTGCTAATATGTTTTTCTGCTTGTTATCCGTCGCCTCTGATATGCATTGTCCTACCAGGGATGACATTTGGTGGCAGCATTGTGATGTAACAATGTCTGGTATGATATATTGTTTTATTTATGGTGTAGGCTGCTGTTGTGATCGTTTTAGCCCTGTTTGGACCCCCAGGAAGAATAGCTTCTGCTCTGAGTCCCAAATGGCACCCCTATTCCCTATATGGCTCTGGTCTAAAGTAGTGCACTATGTAAAGCATAGGGAGACATTTGGGACGGAGCCCCTGTCTCTCCCAATGAAGTGTTCTAACCCTCCAGCCCTCTCTCACCTCTGACAGGATACTCCATCACCCGCTATCCAAACGACATTAACCCCCCCAAATCCCCCAGCACAGGTGCAAGCGGGAAGAACAGACAGAAGCAAGTTAAAAGCTTATTTGCACATTGCTTATCGAATTGTCTCCTAACTTAATTCTCTCTCATATGACAATCCCAGAGGCAAAAATGTAGCCCCTTTGTTATGTATATAGAACTATCAATGGCTGATAGGATATGGATTAATTTTCAATACGTTTGGTGTTGTGAGGGAAATATAATTACTTATAGTTTAAAATGTATTTAGGTAATAGAACTACTATAGCTTAATATAATTACTGCAGCTTACATTTTCTTTAATATGTATTAATTGGGACTCCCAGCATCCCCTGTTTGCTGAAATTCTTCCCTCAAAGCGAAGATACAGGCACTCTAAGTGTAGAACTAACAGGTCAAAACTCTCCTTCATGCCAGCTCCTATCAGCTTTCTCAATAAGCTGTAGTACTCTACTGTTAGGTATGGACTGACACTATTCATGCCTGGTTTAGAGGTCTACTTCCTGTGTACATATTGCTGTATATATCGTTTTTGTGTGTATTTATTGTCATGTGTTCATTTTGTTTTTACTATGTGCTGCAAAATGGTTTGCCCCTCTGGGATAATAAAGACTCTAGTCTATAACTCTACTATACCCTATCAACACAGAGTGCCAAAATGGCATCCATTATGCAGTTTTACTCTCGTAGCTTATCTGCTCTCGTTCCATGTCAAAGGTCAATCTAGCATTATAATCAACAGTCAGGGCCAGCATTTGATTGACAGGACCACATGAGAAGCTGTCTCCTGGGCTTAAGGGCCTGCCTGGCCAGGGAGGCGTTCAGTGGGTCGGTCTCCGTGGCGATGCCCTGCATAATGTAAAGTGGTTGGCTGTTCTCCATGGCTCTGGGAGCCAGAGTGCTAATGGGGTGCTAATCATTTACATTTAAGTCATTTAGCAGACGCTCTTATCCAGAGCGACTTACAATGTCCGTGTCTGGGCGCTGTTTACTGAACATGGCTAAATACAGGACCACAGGGAGGCTGGTACTACTGAAATAGTAACAACAATACCCACACTGTATTTTTTATAAAATGTCCCCTGATTGTTGAATTTCCATGCACATTATTAAATCCATCATGGTGTTACAAGGCAACTTTATAAAGAACACATTAACTTTTCTCAAAGTAATCCACTGAACAAGCAGTGATGTCACCTGTACCACTGTACAATGTATTAGTTCAAAATCAACCTTTTCCCCTGTGTTGTTTCTCCATCAGTGGGCGAAGGTCGAAATCTGATCCCCATGGACCCCAACGGCTCATCTGACCCTTACGTCAAGCTCAAGCTCATCCCAGACCCCAAGAATGAGACCAAGAAGAAGACCAAGACCATCCGTGCCAACCTCAACCCCACCTGGAATGAGTCTTTCATATTGTGAGTTGAGGTGTACCCCTGGGCACAGTGTTAGGTCCCTTTCACGTTTGTGTATTATGGGTTATGTAGTCATTATCATTAACCCTGTACATATGTCTGTGTGTTATTCCAGCAAGCTGAAGCCTACAGACAAGGACCGCAGGCTGTCTGTGGAGGTGTGGGACTGGGACCGGACCACCAGGAACGACTTCATGGGCTCCCTGTCCTTCGGCGTGTCAGAGCTGATCAAATCGCCTGTGTGTGGCTGGTAAGTACAACATTAGATGACATTCCAATGCAGTGTTCCTCTATCTGGTAGGGAATATACAGTGCCCGCCATAATTATTGGGCCAGTGAAGCATTATTTATTCTTTTGGCTCTTTACTTCAAAACTTTTGATTTGAAATCAATCAATGACTATGAGGTTAAAGTGCCGTCTGTCAGCTTTAATCTGAGGGTGTTTTCATCCGTACCGGATGAACCGTTTAGAAATTACAGCACTTTTTGGACCTCCATTTTAGGGGAGCAGAAGTATTGGGACAAATTCACATGTGTATTAAAGTAGTTAAAAAAATGTCGTATTTGGTCCCATGTTCATAGCACGCAATGACTACATCGAGCTTGTGACTTGACACTTGTGTTGGATGCATTTGCTGTTTGCTTTTGTTGTGTTTCAGATTATTTTGTGCCCAATAGAAATGAATGGTAAAAAAAATGTATTGTGTACTTTTGGGGTCACTTTTATTATAAATAAGAATAGAATATGTTTCTTAACACGTCTACATTCATGTGGATGCTACCATGATTACAGATCATCCTGAATGTATCGTGAATAATGATGACTGAGAAAGTGATAGACTCACAAATGTCATACCCCCAAAAAGATGCTAACCTCCCCAGTTATTGTAATGGTGAGAGGTTAGCATGTCTTGGTATGATATGAAATGCTAACCTCCCCAGTTATTGTGATTATGAGAGGTTAGCATGTCTTGGTATGATATAAAATGCTAACCTCCCCAGTTATTGTGATTATGAGAGGTTAGCATGTCTTGGGGGTTATGATATTAAATGCTAACCTCCCCAGTTATTGTGATTATGAGAGGTTAGCATGTCTTGGGGGTATGGTATAAAATGCTAACCTCCCCTGTTATTGTAATGGTGAGAGGTTAGCATGTTTGGGGGTATGATATTTGTGTAACTTTCTCACTCATCAACATTGACAATTCATTCAGAATTTGTCCCAATACTTTTGCTCCCCCAAAATGGGGGCACTATGTACAAAAAGTGCTGTAATTTCTAAACGGTTCACTCGATATCGATGACAATACCCTCAAGTGAAAGCTGACAGTCTGCACTTTAACTTCATAATCATTGTTTTAATTTCAAATCAAAGCTTTTGGAGTATAGAGCCAAAAGACGAAACACTGCTTCACTGTCCCAATAATTACAGAGGGCATTGCATTTGTGTCAAAAAATGTTTTTATTGTGTTTTATGTAGTCTACAGGAAGAGTAGCAGTCGTTAAGTTAATAGTGAAGAAGGGATCTTAATGAACATATACTTCATTTAATTTGTCTTGGTTTCCCGTTGGAAGCAGTAAGAGCTGTAGTCTGATATGTTTTATTGCGATTTTCTATTCGGAAAGAGCAGTGATAAATCAAGATAATAAGTGCCGCCTTCTCAACTTACCTGCATTTCCTGTTATTGTTTGTCATCAATCACAGAGCCTCTATATCAGTCTGGTACAAACCGATCATTAATCACAACAGCAACAGTGAACTTTATCTCCACATCTCAGTGCCCTTTGAGGTGCCATCTAATGGCCGTGGGTCATAAATAGTGATGTGTTTCATGAGCCCAACACAAGGATAATTCTGGCCCAGTGGACTGGAGCCGAAGGGACTATTGCTTTGTAATGAACTATGCGTCTGGGCCAAGTGGGTATGAATCAGGAGGTAGAGCGAGATAGAGGAATGAAGGGAGGGAGGAATGCAGAGACGTAAACTAGTGGCCGCTCTATACCTAGCTTTTTGTCTCCGGGTAGAACATCTCTCTTTTTTTCCCCTTCAGTTTTATAGGCTGTTGAGATGTTAGAAACATTCTGTTACTTTTAACACTTATCTACTGGACTATAAATAGCAAGCTGGGTCTCTGTGCTTGAATTCACATCTATAATGTTGTTTTTTGTAAACAGTCATAATTGAAATACAAATGATTTCTCTCTCTCTCTCTTGCTCTCTCTCTTTCGCTCAGGTACAAGATGTTGAACCAAGAGGAGGGCGAGTACTACAACGTGCCCATCTCAGAGGAGGATGACGGAAACGAGGAGCTCAGACAGAAGTTTGAGGTGAGGCCTCACAGACAGGACTGGGGAACATATTAACCCAATGTCTTTTAGTTATTGTAGCCTATCCTGCTTTCATCAAACATTCTGGGATTTTATTACACATTTGCCTGTTAGTTTGTATGAATGACTTCCGTTTTATCCTAGTGTTTCATACAGTAACAAGTCTTTTTTTTAAAATGTTTATTATATCTACATGTGACCATGACTAAGTGAACTAATCATATTAAGTCCTTGAGCTTCTTCCAAAGCCACTCCACAACCACATTAAACTGGCATAATTGAATTTGGCCCTTCTCCATGACAAATATGTTTGCATTTCAAGATGGCCACCATCCCCCTCCAGACCGTAAGCATTGTGTGTTTTGGAGCATCTGGACATAAAAGGGTCATGGATTCTCTATGGAAACAGGGCTGTTAATTAAAACTCTGTTGCGCTTCTCGTCTGCCTGAGGCGCCCAATGAGAGGCTGCCTCGTTGTTAATTACTCTGGGTGGCTCACAGGTGGGGTGGTCTTTTTCTCTTCCTCCAAGACACTAGTTTATCCAGCTTTGTAGATACAGGCTTATAGAATATGGTAGGATTTGACCTTTGACCGCTGTTTTAGAATCAGTGGTAACTCAGACTGGTGTCACTGTAAAGCTGTCAGTTCATCAGCACAAACATGGATTTGGGCTGGACGTCCTTCACTCCTGAGAATATCAGTTTTAGTTTTTTATTTTCATTCTATTCCAAAAGCTCCGTAATTGATTGAGTGATATGGATGGAAATATATCTACCACTTGTCTTATGGGCAGTAGATCAGGTGTGTCACTCATTTTGCCCTTGGGGCCGCATTCAGTCTTTAACGAGGTCCCGAAGGCCACAGTGATTAGAAAATATATATAATTCCTTCTCTATCATAGTTCTCTATCGTTTTTTGAATTTTCAATGCTCCCTGACTGACTAGTGATTATAACCGAGCTGGACAGTCAAGAAACTGTTTGAATGTAGGTTCATTATTATTTCTAAACAGTTTAAATTTGTTTAGTCATTTTAAAGTATATTGAGTATGTTTTTAAAACATTTTTTTTTTTACTCAAACCACCTCTGCATTAGATTTTCATTCTAGAACTGTTAGAGAGGTTAGAGTGGAGGGATGGAGAGGTTAGAGTGGAGGGATGGAGAGGTTAGAGTGGAGGGATGGAGAGGTTAGAGTGGAGGGATGGAGGGGTTAGAGTGGAGGGGTTAGAGGGGTTAGAGTGGAGGGGGTGGAGGGGGTGGAGGGGTTAGAGTGGAGGGGATGGAGGGGTTAGAGTGGAGGGGATGGAGGGGTTAGAGTGGAGGGGGTGGAGGGGTTAGAGTGGAGGGGATGGAGGGGTTAGAGTGGAGGGATGAAGAGGTTAGAGTGGAGGGATGGAGGGGTTAGAGTGGAGGGATGGAGGGGTTAGAGTGGAGGGATGGAGGGGTTAGAGTGGAGGGATGGAGGGGTTAGAGTGGAGGGATGGAGGGGTTAGAGTGGAGGGATGGAGGGGTTAGAGTGGAGGGATGAAGAGGTTAGAGTGGAGGGATGGAGGGGTTAGAGTGGAGGGATGGAGGGGTTAGAGTGGAGGGATGGAGGGGTTAGAGTGGAGGGATGGAGGGGTTAGAGTGGAGGGGATGGAGGGGTTAGAGTAGAGGGATGGAGGGGTTAGAGTGGAGGGATGGAGGGGTTAGAGTGGAGGGGATGGAGGGGTTAGAGTGGAGGGGATGGAGGGGTTAGAGTGGAGGGGATGGAGGGGTTAGAGTGGAGGGGATGAAGAGGTTAGAGTAGAGGGGTTAGAGTGGAGGGATGGAGGGGTTAGAGTGGAGGGAGTCATAGCAACGGCACACTGCTGTTTTGCAGTCGTCATAGCAACTATCAGCTACCCTCCTCCCTCACACTAACACATAGATATGTAGATGCATCACACACATCCAAACACACACCAATGCCCCCCATTGACCCGTGTGTTAACTCAGTGTGGTTCGGAGACAGGGTGCCGCTACAATGTGTCAGAACACACACAAAACTAACACACCCTTTAGGCAGACCCCACCCCCTTTCCCCTAATACACAAACACTCCCCCAGGCAGACAACACATCTCACTCTACTCCTGTACTCAGTGATAAGGAACCTGTCAGGTTCTCTCTCGCTATCTCTCTCACACAAACACGCACTCTCTCTGTCTCTCTTTCTCTCTCTCTCCATCTCTCGCTCTCTCTCTTTGACTCCCACCTGTTATACACGTCCCACGTCATCCACAGCACAACAGACAGAGCAAGATGTCATCTCCTATTGATAACACAGACAACTGTCCTCTACCCTCACAATACAGACAGCTAGTCATTATTCTAGTTGGAGATAGTTTGAAACCCTGTGGAGAGTTGTTGCACACACAGTATAATAGGACTTTATAGATCGTTTTTGAGATGGGAGTCATTCAACAATAACTGTCCACACTTTCACAATACAATACCCACTGGGCACAGACATCAGTTCAATGTCTATTTTTTATTTACATTTGGTTGAGTTGTCAGCTACCGTGAATTAAACGTGAAATCAACTAAAATTGTCACCCTGTTATTGGATTTTTGTTAAATTGGGTGGAAAGAAATATACGAAATTCCCTTATGTTGATGACTTTTTGCACATATGACACACACACACACACACACACACACACACACACACACACACACACACACACACACACACACACACACACACACACACACACACACACACACACACACACACACAAGCTTCTAACTTGTGTCAAAAACAAGCAGTGTCTGTTGTGAACACTTCTGAGTTGATAAAGGGATAAGGGAAGACTTGTGCTCGTCAAGGGAAACAAATGTCTCTATACCTGTTTGTGTGTCCTTCATTTACACGGCCATTTTGATGTCTTAAAGAGAGCCAATTCAGTGTGAAGGTCCCAAATGGCACCCTATTCCCTACATAGTGCACTACTTTTGACCAGAGCCCATTGAACAGAGCCCTATTGGCCCTGGTCAAAAGTAGTGCACTAGATAGGGAATAGGATGGTATTTTTTGGACGCTAACTGAATTGCAGCATTTCTCTTATTTAAGTACTCTTTGGTTTGTGTTTTTTTCCCCTCAATTATTTCAAACGAACAACCCTTTGGTATTCCGACGTGCTGTGTGTGCTTGGGTTGCCATGGGTTACCAGGCTAGACATATGAAGCAATGTGAGCTAGAGAGTGTGAGGTCTCAAGAAGTTCCTGTCTGTAGCACTTAATTGTAATCCTGTCTAGTTGGTCTATTTCTGTGGCCCACTGACAAGATATCTTAAGGTTGGTATGTCTGGCATTAGGCAATATTTCTTCCATGTCTTTCACAAATTTAGGTGAATTGTAAAAGATCATTCTTGCTTTGGCTGGTATGTACGAGAGGTCAGGAGTTAATGGGCTGAGGTCACTTCCTGTTGTTATTTACAGTAACTACTGTGTCTGTCTGACTGAGACAAGTTCGGTCCAAGAAAATAGCTCTCCCTCTCTTTCTCTTTCTGTCTATGTCTCTTCCTCCCTCTTCCTGTTTCTCCCTATTTCTCTTCCCCTGTCTCCCTCCCCCCTCTCACTCTCTGCCTGCCCTTCTCTCTCTCTTCCTTTTTCTCCCTCTCCCTCACCGTAACTCTCCCTCCTCTCATCTGTGCTCTGTGAGACCTCTAGATGCCCACCCTTTGTCTTGTCAAATCTAATGCCTGAGTTTCTCTCCTCCCTTTTCCCCGTCTCTCTCCCTCTCTTCCAGGATTGCCAAATTAACTATCACTTCCTAAAGGTATCTCTCCTCTCCTCTGCTCCTCTCCTCCTCCCTTCCACTGTCTCCTTTCCTCGCCTCTGTTCCTCTTTTGTCTACCTCTATTTATCTACCTCCTTTGTGTCCAATCACTCGCTTTCTCACTCTCTTCTGCTCTGATCATTTGTACGTGGTTTAAGGCTACTGCAAATAGATCCAGTTTACTAACAATTTGTTCTCATTGTGGGGTTGGAATTAGCACAAGAACAAGAGCCATCAGATAGCAGGAATTGCTCTCATAAATCATTGTCTGGAGCTGTAAATAGCCTTGTATTTTGTTGAGAAAACCAAGTGTAAAGCTATCAAGCCGGAAGGGAAATGTGACTGAAAATGGTCCTACAATAACAGTTAATATTACTTTTCTTTATATAAGTATTATTCACTTCAAAGATAGCGTTTATGGAACTATATACGTACAGGTAGGCTACTTCCACAATAAAATAGGATAGTATACAAATGCAAGATGCTGAAAATACAAGTGTGCTACTTCCTCATTGTATCATTCAATAGGAAAACAGGCAATAACCTCTGTAGACCCCAAGGACAGAAGTGACGATAGATGCATGTGTCAGTGCCTGTTCATTACAGGGACATTGCAGCCAACCCACCTCCCACATACACGACACACTCTGTTGTTCTTCTTCCCGCTCCCTCCCCCTCTTATCTTTGTTTCTCATCTACCAGTCCACCTCTTCTTTATTATTCATTTAGCAGACACTCTTATCCAGAGATACTTACAGTAGTGAGTTCATACTTTTTTTCGTTCTGGTCCCCCGTGGGAATCGAACCCACAACCCTGGCGTTGCAAGCGCCAACTGAGCCACATGGGAACTCTCCCCCTCCTCCTATTCCTTCCTCAACTGTGTAGGGGGTGTCCATGGATACTGTGGTCAAAAAAGGGGGGGGGGGGGGGGGGGATATGGGGTGGGGGGGGTGGTGGGGGGACTCCTCATTGGGTTATAACTGGTTGGAAGGAGATTGTTAGTAAATGTTTCCCGTCTATGTCTGTCTGGCTACATTATAACGTCTGTCGTTCAGTCTGTCTGTGTATGGTGTCTGGTTGTCGCTCTGTCTGTCTATGATGTCTGCCTGTGTCTGTCATCAAACTTTTTCTCTTTTTTAATTTGTCTTTCATCACTATCTGGTCATATTTTCATCTTCCTCCTTTGTGGCCTATATGTTATTTTTGGATGCTTGGTCTGTACAGGGGTGGAAGTTAAGCTGTGTGCCTATAGCAATGAGAGGTCAATACAAAGATGGACAGCACAGTTAGTTAGGCCCGTCTCCGTTTGTTCAGTGTTGATTTTATAGGGCCATAACTTGGCTTTTACTATATCTTTATAAACACAAGCATTTCGTTGAACCCGCTAATACATCTGCTAAACTGTGTACGCAACCAAGTAACTTTGATTTGATGAGTTGAATTCTATCACGTTGTTCATCGCTTATCCACAAGAGGGCAGTATCAAGCCAGGTTTTAAAATGCATTGCATGTAGGTGCAGTGAATCGAATACAGCACAATTTACAGTGCATTCAGAAGGTATTCAGACCCCTTCCCTTTTTCCACATTTTATTACGTTACAGCCTTATTTTCCTCATCAATCTACATACAGTACACCATAATGACAAAGCGAAACAGGTTTTTTGACATTTTAGCAAAATTATTACAAATAAAACACAGAAACTTTATTTACGTAAGTATTCAGACCCTCTGCTATGAGACTTGAAATTGAGCTCAGGTGCATCCTGTTTCCATTGATCAACTTTGGGATGTTTCTACAAGTTGTTTGGAGTTCCCCTGTGGTAAATTCAATTGATTGGACATGATTTGGAAAGGCACACACCTGTCTATATAAGGTCCCACAGATGACAGTGCATGTCAGAGCAAAAACCAAAACATGAGGTTGAAGGAATTGTTCGTAGAGCTCCGAGACAAGATTGTGTCAAGGCACAGATCTGGGGAAGGGTACCAAAACATTTCTGCAGCATTGAAGGTCCCCAAGAACACAGTGGCCTACATCATTCTTAAATGGAAGAAGTTTAGACCACCAAGACTCTTCCTTGCTGGTCGCCTGGCCGAACTGAGCAATCAGGGGAGAAGGGCCTTGGTCAGGGAGGTGAGCAAGAACCCGATGGTCACTCTGACAGAGCTCCAGAGATCCTCTGTGGAGATGGTTGGCCTTCTCCCATCTCTACCATAAAAGCCTGATTGGTGGAGTGCTGCAGAGTGGCCAGGTGGAAGCCACTCCTCAGTAAAAGGTACATGACAGCCCACTTGGAGTTTGCCAAAAGTCACCTAAATTCTGGTCTGATGAAACCAAGATTGAACTCTCTGGCCTGAATGCCAAGCGTCACGTTGGGAGGAAACCTGCCACCATCCCTAAGGTGAAGCATGGTGGTGGCAGCATCATGCTGTGGGGATGTTTTTCAGCGGCAGGAACTTGGAGACATCTCTGGAAAGACCTGAAAATAGCTTTGCAGCGACACTCCCCATCCAACCTGACAGAGCTTGAGAGGATCTGCAGTGAAGAATGGGAGAATCTCCCCAAATACAGGTGTGCCAAGCTTGTAGCGTCATACTTAAGAAGACGCGAGGTTGTAATCGCTGCCAAAGGTGCTTTACCCAAAGTACTGGGTAAAGGGTCTGAGACATTTGCAAAAATGTCTAAAAACCTGTTTTTGCTTTATCATTATGGGGTATTTTAGAATAAGGCTGTACCGTAACAAAATGTGTAAAAAGTCAAGGGGTCTGAATTATTTTTGAATGCACTCTGTATCATTACATAGAGTTATCATGAAAAGCATAATTTATGACTTACTGGTTTATGGTTTTAGACCCTCAATTTCATAGTGTCAGTTTGTGGTCTTTTACTTTTGCTTAGGAATTTGCCTTGTCATACCTGAACCATTGTAAAGGAAATGGCACTTTAGTCAAACTCTATCAGCTCAAAATGATTCTAAATGCATTTGTTTTGTCTTTTGTTCGTGAGACAAAGAAACGTAATAAGAAAGCTATAGTTGGAGTTTTCCTTTAAGTTGTCTCCACCAGTTACCACTAGATGCCACCATAGCACTTCATTGTAAAACCAGTATGAGCGACTGTGCTCCTGAGATAAAATGTGTCTGTGTTGTCATAGTGTTATGACTGACTGTGCTCCTGAGATAAAATGTGTCTGTTGTCATAGTGTTATGACTGACTGTGCTCCTGAGATACAATGTGTCTGTGTTGTCATAGTGTTATGACTGACTGTGCTCCAGAGATAAAATGTGTCTGTGTTTTCATAGTGTTATGACTGACTGTGCTCCTGAGATAAAATGTGTCTGTGTTGTCATAGTGTTATGACTGACTGTGCTCCTGAGATAAAATGTGTCTGTGTTGTCATAGTGTTATGACTGACTGTGCTCCTGAGATAAAATGTGTCTGTGTTGTCATAGTGTTATGACTGACTGTGCTCCTGAGATAAAATGTGTCTGTGTTGTCATAGTGTTATGACTGACTGTGCTCCTGAGATAAAATGTGTCTGTTGTCATAGTGTTATGACTGACTGTGCTCCTGAGATACAATGTGTCTGTGTTGTCATAGTGTTATGACTGACTGTGCTCCTGAGATAAAATGTGTCTGTGTTGTCATAGTGTTATGACTGACTGTGCTCCTGAGATAAAATGTGTCTGTGTTGTCATAGTGTTATGACTGACTGTGCTCCTGAGATAAAATGTGTCTGTGTTGTCATAGTGTTATGACTGACTGTGCTCCTGAGATAAAATGTGTCTGTTGTCATAGTGTTATGACTGACTGTGCTCCTGAGATACAATGTGTCTGTGTTGTCATAGTGTTATGACTGACTGTGCTCCTGAGATAAAATGTGTCTGTGTTGTCATAGTGTTATGACTGACTGTGCTCCTGAGATAAAATGTGTCTGTGTTGTCATAGTGTTATGACTGACTGTGCTCCTGAGATAAAATGTGTCTGTGTTGTCATAGTGTTATGACTGACTGTGCTCCTGAGATAAAATGTGTCTGTGTTGTCATAGTGTTATGAGCGACTGTGCTCCTGAGATAAAATGTGTCTGTGTTGTCATAGTGTTATGACTGACTGTGCTCCTGAGATAAAATGTGTCTGTGTTGTCATAGTGTTATGAGCGACTGTGCTCCTGAGATAAAATGTGTCTGTGTTGTCATAGTGTTATGAGCGACTGTGCTCCTGACATAAAGCATGTCTGTATGGTAGTGCTTCTGAAAGTATGGCTGTGTCTCAGCTGTCAGACGTTCTCCGTTCACCTCTCCCCCGCTGTGGTTGCAGGGCCAGGCAAAGGACAAATCCAACCAAGTTCAGGTGCGTCCGAGAGGAAGTAAGGCCGCTTTTGCGAGTCTCTTCTCCTCGTTGGCTTCGCTTTATAGGTGTGCTGTGGTCTGCATAGCCCAATAGTGTGCTGCCTATACCTTACTAGCTATTTCTAGGCCCCGCCCACTAAACAACCCCTAGCCACTGTAGCATAGACGCCTGTCTGAATATGCCAGGAGTGGAACGGTGTAAGCAATATAGCAAAGTCTTCACCTAGCCTATCAGAGGGCAGGGTGGAGCTATAACCGTTTGCATATGCCTATCAAATCCTGTCAGATCTACGTGAAGTGAAGAAGGTGAGGGGCTAGGAATGATCTGGACTTGTATGCAGACGCCATTAACCAAACTAAAGCCGCCTGACCAGTTTGTTGCACCTCGTCTAGCCATGAACACCAAGGGGAAACAGCAGTAGATTGACACGGAGACCCTCACACACGTGACGTGTCAATTTATTGGACGGATTCCAATGGGATCAAATGTCTTTGGGTCAGTTGATTTGGATTGTGGTATATTCTACACAAATGGGCTGCTTTTATTGTTGTGTGTAGTTTAATGTGCGTGGCTGCCAGCCTGTCCAGTGTACTAGACAGACAAGATGAGCTGTAGTGTGGACCAGGTTTAGCATGAGTGTGCCAGCTGCTCGATTAGGCCCAGGCTCTTGAGTGTGTGTGTGTGTGTGTGTGTGTGCAAAAGAGAGATTTGACACCTGTGAGTAAGGGTGAAGAATGAGGATGACACCCAGGCCGTCGTGACACTGTCGTGTTCCCACTGCCTGGGAAACAGATGGAATAGGCCTCTGGAGGGAATGGAGGCCGCAAGAGTGTGTGAAAACGGGTGTGTGTAGTGCATGTGTGTGTTCGAGGCCAAGAGAGTTTACCGTCTCGCTCTGATTCTGAACCAAGCATGACTTGACGAGCTTTGAAGCTTTGTAAGAGCATGTAGTGGACATACTGATTGGATGGCACATTGACCAATGACAATGCATTATCACTGAGGGGTTTGACAGTAATTCGTTCAAATGTCTTTAAATGAATTTCAACATTTTGACCGAAGGGTTTCTTGTAACTCCACAAAAATGAGTTATTTTACCATAAAAGGTTAGCATAATGACAAAGTCACGAGTACTGTAATTCCATATCTACTTTTTTATACCTTCTGTGTCTGTGTTCCATCTCCTCCAAAATGAACATTTTGTTTTTTAATAATTTTGAATTGTGTTATATATTGTGTTACATAAGGCTGCAGAGCAGTGTGTGTGGGTGCGTCAGGTGTGTGTGTCTCACGCCGTTCCCCTCTCCTCACCACACATAGAAAGCCAAGCTGGGCCCTGGTACTAAGAAGGTGATCGCTCCGTCAGATGACAGCAGGTCTAATCTGCCCTCTAACAACCTGGACTCTGTCAAACTCACCGACTTCAACTTCCTGGCCGTGCTGGGGAAAGGCAGCTTCGGCAAGGTGAGCCAGGATTTGACTTGTATTATTAAGGAGGATGATGTGCTAATTTCCCGGACACAGATTAAGCCTGGTCCTGGACAGAAAAGCTCTTTCAATGAAGATTCTCCATTGATCTTGCTTTTTAGTCTGGATCTTGCTTGTTCTGTTTTTGGGAAACCGCCCCACAATGATTTGTCACAAGTTATTCTTATTGGCCTCTAAAATCAGCTACCCAACTTGTCATGTTGAATGTCCTGTGTACCACGGGATGTTATCTACCGGACGAATCTGACATTGAGTAAGATCCAAGTCTATGTTGGTGTACGTGAGCAAAGTCAAGGACTTGGCCACATCATCCATAATTTACACAAAACAGAGTCGTATAATGAACGAGTACAATGCAATGTTTCGGTTTAGACTGTCCGTATCTCGATGTAGCACAATGTGAATAAATGAGTATATCCGCGCGTCAGTTGAGTAACAAGCATACAGTAACAACAAAACAGTAGAGTTAATAACATCACTGTCCGCATTAAGCCACCCTATTTAGAAGCCTTCGGTCTAACCTTTGACCTCTCGTGTACCAGGTGATTCTGGCAGAGATGAAGCCCACAGAGGAGCTGTACGCCATCAAGATCCTGAAGAAGGACGTGGTGATCCAGGATGATGATGTGGAGTGTACCATGATAGAGAAGAGAGTCCTGGCCCAGCAGGACAAACCACCCTTCCTCACCTCACTCCACTCCTGCTTCCAGACCGTGGTATGGAGACGACGGACACACGCATGCACAAGGGGATAAACACACACACGTACACACACGTGGGTCTATGGGCACGCCTGCATGCACAAACACTGGTCCATTGGTGTTGATGATGACGTTGCTCCCAATTCTCATAAGTGTGGTTATTGTGATGGGGTAGGGCTTGTGCCCTTGCATGTGTCTGTGCAGGCCACACACACTGACATTTGCAAACACACACACACACACACACACACACAGGCAGGGGCATAAACACACACACACTATATACATATTATTTTTCTCTTACTCGTCAAGCTCCTCTATGACACACACACACACACACACACACACACACACACACACACACACACACACACACACACACACACACACACACACACACACACACACACACACACACGTATATACCCACACACACAAAGTTCAATGAAGTTTTTCTTTGTTTTAATCTCAGCACTTCTCTCATTCCTCCTTAATCTTTAATCCCTCAATCTCTCTCGCGCAGAGACGACAAAGGGCAGGCGCCATCTGCACCGTACGGTGGCCAACACACATACACACACACACATCCCCAAAGTGGAAATCAAAAATTCGATGCATTTTAAGTGAGAAGTCCAAATCCTCTTCACAATAAGATGCCACTAACACTTTGACGGTAATTGTTTAAGGAAACCATTTGCCTTGTCTGACAGGTTATGTCAAGCTTATGTTGAGCAAAGTGCATAAAATACCGTAAACGTTATTATAATCTCGCAGCGTGATTTAATTTCAAATGTATTCTTCAACAATGTGCATTATGAGGAGGCGATAATTTAAATTGGGTTTAGTAAGCTGAGGAATACATAAATAGTCGCCTCTTCAGAACGCACAATGTTGAAAAGTTTCAAATTAAATCACACTTCCAGATAATAATTAACCAATAAGGCCTGAGGAGGTGTGGTATATGGCCAATATACCACGGCTAAGGGCTGTTCTAAGGCACGACGCAATGCAGAGTGCCTGGATACATGTAATAGTGCCAGACATGCACACAAACATATACAGTTGGCATTGCTGTTATGATTTTAGTTGTCCTTGATGTCCTTTGTTTGTTTGTTGTTTGCTGTTTTCTACTGTCTTATGTTTTCTCTTTAGTTCATTTTCTTGGTTGTTGGTGCATTTGGGGGTTCTTGGGGGTGGGGAATGGAATTAAATTGTATTTTTTGTATTAATTATTATTTTATTTTTTTTCTTGGGGGGAGACTGTAGGGGGGGTCTCGAATGGTTCAGGGACAGCTGTTGGGGAACTGTGGGGGGGATATTGGAGGGTTCAGGTTCATGTTTTTTTGGCCTGGTGTGAGATCTGTCAACGTGCCCTTGAGCAGGGCATTAACCCTGGATGTGTGTGTCACTCTGGATGGGAGTCTGGTGGATGACTGGTGTGGTGTAGTTGTTGAGCGGCTTCACAGCAACCTATATCATAGGTTTCAGATATTCAATAAAAAAATATATATTAAAAAAGTGCCTGGATGCAGCACTTAGCCATGCTATATTGGCCATATACCACAAACTCCCGTGGTGCCTTATTGCTATTATAAGCTGGTTACCAATGTAATTAGACCAGTAAATGGTAATATTATGTCATACCCGTGGTACACAGTCTGATATATCACGTCTTTTAGCCAATCAGTATTCAGGGCTCGACCCACCCGGTTTATAGTAAGGTGTATGTTAAAGTTTTGCACTTTGAAAATGTCGCCCTGTGACTAGCGCAGGACAGACAGGTAAGAGGCTGTCTGAGGGATTTATTTCAGTTTGACTAGACATAATGGAGTCCTACAAGGGAAATATTTCTGAGGGGTGTACTTTTTCCTCTCATGTTGTTGTTCTGCTTTCTATAGTACTTAACACTCCTACCGTATCCCCTATATGTGACTCAATACTACACAACAGCCTCACCACTGGGTCCTACAGTATAATGAAAAAGGCCTCTCTGTCTTTCTGACATGGCTGTTATCATGACAGTGTATGACGGTAGAACAGATGCCAACCCAAAACATTATGAAAAACAATGTTATATGATATTAAACAGCCCCGTCTCTGTCTCCCTCTCTGCCCAGGACCGGCTGTACTTTGTCATGGAGTATGTGAATGGG
Organism: Salvelinus alpinus; assembly: GCF_045679555.1. Taxonomy (NCBI): domain Eukaryota; kingdom Metazoa; phylum Chordata; class Actinopteri; order Salmoniformes; family Salmonidae; genus Salvelinus; species Salvelinus alpinus. The sequence goes on along the minus strand of NC_092087.1, from coordinate 68,228,136 downwards.
GGAGACCTCATGTACCACATCCAACAAGCGGGCAAGTTCAAAGAGCCACAGGCAGTGTAAGTTACCCTTTCCCCTCGCTTTCACCTTTTATACTGAACAAAAATTTAAACAAAGCATGTAAAGTGTTGGTCCCATGTTTCTGCTCCCGAGTGGCGCAGCGGTCTAAGGCACTGCGTCTCAGTGCAAGAGGCGTCACTACAGTCCCTGGCTCGATTCCAGGCTGTATCACATCCGAGTCCCATAGGTTGGCGCACAATTGGCCCAGTGTCGTCTGGGTTTGGCCGGGGTAGGCCGTCATTGTAAATAAGAATTTGTTCTTAACTGACTTGCCTAGTTAAATAGCTGAAATAAATATTCTCCCAGAGAATTTTGTCATTTCTCTACCATAAGCCGTCTCCAACATCGTTTTAGAGAATTTGGCAGTACATCCAACCGGCCTCACAACCGCAGAACACGTGTAACCACGGCAGCCCAGGATCTCTACATCTGGCTTCTTCACCTGCGGGATCATCTGAGGAGGGGTGCCGAGGAGCATTTCTGTCTATAATAAAGCCCTTATTCCGATTGGCTGGGCCTGGCTCCCAAGTGGCTGGGCCTATGTCCTCCCGGGCCCACCCATGGCTGCACCCCTGCCCAGTCATGTGAAATCCATAGACTAGGGCCTAATGAATTTATTTCAATTGACTGATTTCCTTCTATGAACTGTAATCAGTCAAATCTTTCAAATTGTTGCATGTTGCATTTATATTTTTGGTCAGGGGGAATAAGAGTGTGTGTGTAAAAGATAAATAAATAGAGGGCTTGGAAGAGAGAGCGAGAAGGGAGAAAAAGAGGGAAAACTAGACTGGGCACTGCAAAGTACGGAGGAGAAGGAGAAACGACAGCCTAGGTATAAGAATGAATATATCTATCAGAATGTGCCCAGTCTAGCTGAAGCACATTACAGTCCTTTACAATCCTTCCTGTTGAAATGAATGGCTTCAGGGCTGTCTTAACATGGAGCATGTCATTGCAGGTTCTATGCAGCAGAGATCTCTGTTGGCCTGTTCTTCCTGCACAAGAAAGGAATCATTTACAGGTGGGTCTTCTTCCAATGTACACCAACTCAGAGGCACTTTATCCCATTCTAGGATCAATGTTTACCGTACACTGTGTATTGTCAAACCATTCATTCATCAATGTAATAATGTAAATGTCAAGAAAGTAACAGGAGGTGTAGAAAAGGCCCTAAAATACAATGGTCATCTTCATTTGGCCCTTGTCACATGATGCGGGTGTCTCCTGCAGGGATCTGAAGCTGGACAACGTGATGCTGGACTCGGAGGGCCACATTAAGATCGCTGACTTTGGCATGTGTAAAGAGAACATATACGAGGGAGTGACCACTCGCACCTTCTGTGGGACGCCCGACTACATCGCCCCAGAGGTAGGAACAGGGGGAGTGTGTGTGTGTGGGGGGGGGGGGGGGGGAGAGGGGTGGTCATCTTTGTCATTGTCTGGCCTGCGCCCCCGTCTCCGTGGTGATCCACATCCGAGTCGACAGCTCAGGATGCGCGCGCACACACACACACACCGTGTCTACTGAACATTTTGAGTTCGAAAGAGAGCGTTTTGCATGAGAATCTGCCCTTGATGTAACCAACCCAGTCAAGCACAGCCCAGTGAGGGACACCATATTGATTTCCTCTAAAACGTCCTCGAAGAGGTTCATGGGTGCTGAGGCTGGGTGGACAAGCTGTGTTGGTGAGGTACACACACACACACACACACACACACACACACACACACACACACACACACACAGGGTGGTTGGGGTGGTGGTGAGCCCCTTTGCAAATGCACCGTCCAGCTCTCACAGCAGGGGCTCCAGTCAGGCTCTTATAACTCCACACGCTCTCGCTCTCTCTGACTTTGAGAGACTTGAGAGAGTAGAGGTTGATACCATTATATTAGTTCCAATGAAGGGTTGGAAATGAACATTTACCTAAAAGTCTGATTTCTTAATTGAAGTGAATTTGACCTCCACCTCATAATACGAGACGTTTTGCTTCCCCTATATGTTTTATTAATTTTGTCTTGCTATTTTTGCGATGTGGAAGTTTGCTATCCTCTGTGTTTGTCGGTGTGTGTGTGTGTTCATGCACTTTAGTGTGAGTGTGCGTGTGTCCCTGTATCTACACGCATCAGTGTGTGTGTCTGTCTATAGTGGCTTGCGAAAGTATTCACCCCCCTTGGCATTTTTCCTATTTTGTTGCCTTACAACCTGGAATTAAAATAGATTTTGGGGGGGGGTTTGTATCATTTGATTTACACAACATTCCTACCACTTTGAAGATGCAAAATATGTTTTATTTGGAAACAAACAAGAATAAGACACAAAAACAGAACTTGAGTGTGCATAACTATTCACCCCCCAAAATCAATACTTTGTAGAGCTACCTTTTGCAGCAATTACAGCTGCAAGTCTCTTGGGTTATGTCTCTATAAGCTTGGCACATCTAGCCACTGGGATTTTTTGCCCATTCTTCAAGGCAAAACTGCTCCAGCTCCTTCAAGTTGGATGGGTTCCGCTGGTGTACAGCAATCTTTAAGTCATACCAAAGATTCTCAATTGGATTGAGGTCTGGGCTTTGACTAGGCCATTCCAAGACATTTAAATGTTTCCTCTTAAACAACTCGAGTGTTGCTTTAGCAGTATGCTTAGGGTCATTGTCCTGCTGGAAGGTGAACCTCCGTCCCAGTCTCAAATCTCTGGAAGACTGAAACAGGTTTCCCTCAAAAATGTCCCTATATTTAGCGCCATCCATCATTCCTTCAATTTTGACCAGTTTCTCAGTTCCTGCCGATGAAAAACATCTCCACAGCATGATGCTGCCACCACCATGCTTCACTGTGGAGATGGTGTTCTCGGGTTGATGAGAGGTGTTGGGTTTGCGCCAGACATAGTGTTTTCCTTGATGTCAAAAAAGCTTGATTTTAGTCTCATCTGACCAGAATACCTTCTTCCATATGTTTGGGAAATCTCCCACATGCGTGTTTGCTTATTTTTTTCTTTAAGCAATAGCTTTTTTCTGCCCACTCTTCCGTAAAGCCCAGCTCTATGGAGTGTACGGCTTAAAGTGGTCCTATGGACAGATACTCCAATCTCCGCTGTGGAGCGTTGCAGCTCCTTCAGAGTTATCTTTGGTCTCTTTGTTGCCTCTCTGATTAATGCCCTCCTTGCCTGGTCTGTGAGTTTTGGTGGGTGGCCCTCTCTTGGCAGGTTTGTTGTGGTGCCATATTCTTTCCATTATTTAATAATGGATTTAATGGTGCTCCGTGGGATGTTCAAAGTTTCATATGTTTTTTTATAACCCAACCCTGATCTGTATTACTTGTGTCATGCACAAACTAGATGTCCTAACTGACTTGCCAAAACTATAGTTTGTTAACAAGAAATTTGTGGAGTGGTTGAAAAAATAGTTTTAATGACTCCAACCTAAGTGTATGTAAACTTCCAAATTCAACTGTATACTGAGATCATGTGACAGATCATGTGACACTTAGATTGAACACAGGTGGACTTTATTTAACTAATTATGTGACTACTGAAGGTTATTGGTTGCACCAGATCTTATTTAGGGGCTTCATAGCAAAGGGGGTGAATACATATGCACGTACCACTTTTCCGTTTTTTTAATTTTTTGAAACAATTCATTTTTTAAATTTCACTTCACCAATCTGGACAATTTTGTTTATGTCCATTACATGAAATCCAAATATAAATTATTTTAATATACAGGTTGTAATGCAACAAAATAGGAAAAACACCAAGGGGGATGAATACTTTTGCAAGGCACTGTATATACATGCACCAGTGTGTGTCCCCGTGTCCGTGTATCTATACGCACCAGTGTGTGTCCCCGTGCATATCTGTATGGGAGTACTCTTCCGTGTACTGTAGGTGTGTGTGTCTCTTAGTTGTCAGGACCCATGTGGAAAAATAGCTCACACGGTCCCTGTGCACCTCTCTCTCTTTCGCCTGTCACCACCCCATTACGCCACACAAACACACACACACACACACAAACACACACACACACACATTGGCATTGCTCTACTTCTCTCTCTCTTTCCACTCTTTACCTCTCACCCTGACCTACATAGGCAGCCATGGGAAGGCTCTGTGAGCGTCCCAAACGGCACCTCGTTTCCTCTATGGCCCTATGGGCCTTGGTCAAAAGCAGTGCACTATAAAGGGAATAGGGTGTCATCTGGGATGCAGCCTCTATCAATCTGAGAGGAACACGTTGGTCACTGTATGCTAATGGAAATTTACACACTGCGTTACCAGAGTAACAAGCCTGTGAGATAGAGAGGGGGAGGGTGAGATGGAGGGGAGGATAAATAGAGAGAGACTGGGAGAGAGACTGGGAGAGAGACTGGGAGAGCGAGAGAAGCTGATTTAGCGCTATCTTTGGATTGTCCTCTGGCTCCTTGTTTTGGCTTCAACAACTTCACTTCCTATTTTTAGGCTTTATGCAATTAGTGGTTGCGGTGACAGATGTTTTCAGATCAGAGCAATTCGTTTCTGTGTTCAATCCTCTGTGTTGACAGAGGAAGAAGTCGTGAGAGAAGAGAGAGAGAGCGAAACTGCCAAAGTACATTTTTGCACTTTGTCAGTGTGCACTAAACTCAGCCTGACCTCCCATTTTGCCTCGCTCCCCAAAGCCTTTTAGCGATAGCAGCTAACGTTAGCCAAGACGGAGACCCTTCAGCTGCTCTGCCATGCACTGAGTAGCAGTTGCCCTACAGATCAAGCTTATCTTGCCCATAACCTAACCCCAACCGTTGGAGGCAAGTAGACCAGGGTTTAACTTAATACACTTTACAGGTGCAAGAAAATGCTTGATTCTCTTGTAAGATTCAGTTTGATAAATTAACTGATAACAAAATGCCATTCTAACACCAAATAATTATCTACAGCAGGGCTAGAGCCAGCTTAAAAGCCTTCATAGCCAGTAGCTCTCCAGGAGCACGGTTGGCCATCCCTGATATACACTAACTTATGAGTAAATCGTGTGCCGGATCAGCTGCTCTCCTGAAAGCCCTACTGCCTTTCCATTCAGCCGTGTGACGCTGTTTGACTGAACACCATCAATCCAGGCGTGCAGTCAGTATAGTAGCCTAACTAGTCAAATGCATTCACTTCGAAACCTAGCAACAGACGTACAGCTTATGGCTTAATGTACTGTACTCACCGTGGTGCACGCCGCTTAAACGAATCCAGTAACACTGAGGTGTGGGCCAACACCACTTCAACCCGCTGTAATGTTGTTTCTGAGATCAGGCTGAGGTTGTGTTCTGTGGCGTTTTAGTAGTTGTCTTGTCTCCGTCGTTCCTATGTGCACGGCGCTATATTAAGAGCGGTGGTGGTGGTGGAAGCCTTGAGTAGCTGTGAGTGATCCAGAACTGTCATGTAGCATTAGGCCTGCCGGGAGACATCCACCGCAGTGCAGATGGACACAACCGCACGCACGCTCACACACAGTACGTTTACGTTGAGTGATCTGGCCGTAGGCATCTATGGAGTGTGGGAAATGAAAGAAAACAACATGAGATAGTGGAGCGACGGGTCATCAGAGTGTGTGTCCCTATCACATTCATTATGATGCCAAACCAGGGAAGAGACTGACTGGGGGACACACACTTGCAATCACTCATATACACAGATACAGACTGCATTCACACAAACACACTCGAACAGACAGACTGACAGAGACCGACCCACACACACACGCGCACACACACTTAACTCAAATGAGTATTCTCACAGAAAACCCTACTCACACTTCGCCACGCAGTGCTGTGCATGGAGTCGAAGGTCACCATTTGCCCTGTGTCATTGTGACAGGCGACAGGCAAGGACAGCGGTGTCACATTGGTGCTCGCTGCAGTATGGCCTGAAACAAATCTAGATGCCTATCTGTCAGCATTACCTCCTTTCTCTCTGTGTGTGTGTGTGTGTGTGTGTGTGTGTGTGTGTGTGTGTGTGTGTGTGTGTGTGTGTGTGTGTGTGTGTGTGTGTGTGTGTGTGTGTGTGTGTGTGTGTGTGTGTGTGGAAAGGCTCTGATCAGGCTCTGATCAGGCCCTACACCCAAACAAGGGCACTGCGTTCATCCACCTCTGGCCTGCTCGCCTCCCTACCTCTGAGGAAGTACAGTTCCCGCTCAGCCCAGTCAAAACTGTTCGCTGCTCTGGCACCCCAATGGTGGAACAAACTCCCTCACGACGCCAGGTCAGCGGAGTCAATCACCACCTTCCGGAGCCACCTGAAACCCCACCTCTTTAAGGAATACCTAGGATAGGATAAAGTAATCCTTCTAACCCCCCCCCCCTTAAAAGAGTTAGATGCACTATTGTAAAGTGGTTGTTCCACTGGATATCATAAGGTGAATGCACCAATTTGTAAGTCGCTCTGGATAAGAGCGTCTGCTAAATGACTTAAATGTTAAATGTAAATGTGTGTGTGTGTGTGTGTGTGTGTGTGTGTGTGTGTGATCTTAACGATAACACTGCTGAATTCCTAACATGAGGTAAAAACATGAAAAATCATGATACTCAACAGGTTTTGAATTTGAGTTTATTCCTGTTTTAATTGCAAACAGAAAACATACCCCGGGTTGGCTCCAAATGCATTGCAATAGAAGGTGAAGTGGTAGAGTCCTCTCATTGGTGCTGTCTACATAAAACATTTCCAGTATATTAAAGTATATCATGGTTTAGTGCATCACATTACCTGTGGTGGGTTTATAGAGGTCGCCAACGTTTGAAGAACTTTTTGTAGACCAGGGTAGTTTCAGTGTTGAAAGGTCCTACAGTATGTTCCCTTCCTTGATTCCCAGTGCTGCAGAGAAGGCCACCATAGGTCTGTCTGTGAATGATATGAGAGTACACACTCCATGACAATCTATTTGACCGTTGACTTCAAATTAAGTTTTTCCTGACCGTGTGATCTGAGGGTCATATGTTTTTTCCTAAATCTGCAGTTCAGCGCTATTGGAGATTTTATTGGTGATTTTAAATGCTTTTATTGGTGACTGTTTTGAGTAAATCTGAATATATTGTCCAAGCTAGTGTAGCTATTCTCTAGTAGTTGAACCTTTATGTCATGTTTATCTATGCATGACAAGTTTTACGGCCGCATTATACTTGGATGCTTTCCGCCAAGTGTTACCAAAATATATTCTCTCTCCCATAGTATTTGGCAATAATGTTATTACGTTTTCTCTTCAGCTCCTCCGCCTGGTTCTCACTGGCTTTCAGTCTGGCCTCCATCTCTCTCAGCACAGTGTAGATGTCCCGCTGGCAGGTTTGCTGGAACTGTGTTGAGGCTGCGACCTCATCTTTCGGGTTTCAGATTCCCGTCCTCTGTAGCTATGGCATTGTCTCCCTGACCTAGCGCCCCAGACGGGCAGTAGCACAGCAATGCTAGCTGCAGAGCTATAGTGGTCTTCGTTCTTCATCTGGACTTGAGTCGTTTGTTCTCCTGTGATTTCTGATCTCTAGTCCGTGGTACGGTACATTTTATAAGCACATATCCTTTTGGGCACAAATGGAATGTTCCCAGGAGGACTTTGATCCAGTTCAAAGTGGCTACCTTTCAATCATGTTCAAGTGCTTAAGAAACGTCAACGGTTATGGATTGACGTGACCTGCTTCTTTAACCACTATTTCAGCTTGGGTAAATGTTTCACAAAACTATTGTCTCTCTTCACAGTACCATATGAGTCATGTGTTTGGGTTTCAAATACTTCATCTGTGCCTGGTGGGCTTTCCTTGCTTAAGAAACGAATAGAAACAGTTCCCAAATTGCCCTCCAAGCAGACTTAAGCGAACGCTCAAAGTATTAGCATTTTTTTTATTTAAGGATGTGATCCCAGGTCTGGTGTTTACCTCAAGGAGTATGTGAACGCCTGTTAATCATTCTTTTCAAGATATCCTTCTCATTCAGGTCATGTTTTTTTTCTTCCAATCCTTATTTTTCAAACCTTCTTCAACCCACAGATACATTGAAGAAGGACATAAAGCTATGAGCAACAGCAAATACACCCGAGAATATGAATAAGAACATACACCTCAGAATAGGCTACATGTACAATGTGATAGTAACAATGACTCAGCATAAAATGTATAAAACAGCATCACACGTCGCTGTTGGTTTGTGTACAGTAAATGCAGGATGGAAGCTGCCAGAGGCAGGGTTATTATGTGTGTCATTCTGTAAACACCACAGATGTACTAAACCGAGAGAGAGATTTTTTTTTTTTAATAAACAGTGTTAATCTTGTCCATTTATTATTATTATTATTTATTTTTTTTCTGTTGCATGTAGCTGGATCTGTCAAACAGATGATGTGGAACTTATCCCCATACAGAATACACCGGGCAAATAGTAGAATGCCAATGAAGGTGCTGAGGTTGCGGTCATTTTCTACCCAGATCCATGAGTTGGCTTCAAGGCGCACCTAGACCTGATCTCCCTCCTCAAGCATCAGTACAGCCCCGCTAGATTCATTATCTGAACCATCACTAGATGTTATGGGATCTGCCGTACCAACAACTCTCTCTCCTTTCGTGAACAGAAATGCTATCTTGGCTCCATGTGTATGGCAATAGAAGGTGAAGTGGTGGAGTCCTCTCACTGGTGCCATGAACATACCTGTAGCGAAGGAGCTTAATAAATGGTTTATAAATATACCGATTTTGATCAATCATTACAATTATCAATAGTTTACTGATGGTATTGCTTAACACTGTTTTTTTGTTTTGTTATTATCGGCACAATGTAAATAGGGATACTACTAATGTAAGAAGAATCAGGACACACCAGATTTGGGGTCAATTCAGAATTTAGTTGTGAATTGCTCTTTAACCTCTCTGGTACAAGTGGGACGCTAGCTTCCCACCTCGACGACAGCCAGTGAAATTGCAGGGCGCCAAATTCAAAACAACAGAAATCCCATAATTAAAATTCCTCAAACATACAAGTATTATCCACCATTTTAAAGATAAACTTCTTGTAAATCCAACCGCTGTGTCAGATTTCAAAAAGGCTTTACGGAGAAAGCACACTTTGTGATTATGTTAGGTCAGCACCTAGCCACAGAAACCCATACAGCCATTTTCCAGCCAAGGAGAGTGTAACAAAAGTCAGAAATAGCATTAAAAATAATCACTTACCTTTGATGATCTTCATCTGGTGGCACTCCCAGGTCTCCATGTTAGACGACAAATGTTTGTTTTGTTCGATAATGCCCCTCCTTTTTGTTTGCGTGTTTTGTCCAGTAATCCAAATGCTTAAGGCACTAAGTCCAAACGAAAAGTTTTTAAAAAGTACAATAAAAGTTAGTAGAAACATGCCAAACGATGTTTAAAATCAATCCTCCGGTTGTTTTTGTCATAAATAATCAATACATTTCAACCGGACAAAAGTTTCGTCAATAGGAAAGGAGAAACAAGAAAGGCGCGTTCCTGATCAGGCGCGTGGCTGATGAATGGAAATTTCCACTGGCCACTGATTGAAAGTGCTCTATCTCCCTAATTTTTTTGAGTAAAAGCCTGAAACAATGTCTAAAGACTGGCCACATGTAGAGGAAGCCACAGAGCTGGGTCCTAAGTCTTTGTATGGTGAATAGGCTTTCAATGGAAAAACAGCCTTTCAAAATAATAGTACTTCCTGGTTGGATTTTCCTCAGGTTTTTGCCTGCCATATCAGTTCTGTTATATTCACAGACATTAGTTTAACAGTTTTGGAAACTTTAGACTGTTTTCTATCCAAATATACTAATTATCTACTAATTATATGCATATCCTATCTTCTGGGCCTGAGTAGCAGGCAGTTTAATATAGGGCACGCTTTTCATCCAAAATTCCGAATGCTGCCCCCTACCCTAGTGAAATTAATTCGAATTAATTCACCATTTGAATTGGATTGGAATTGGACACACCCCACAGGAAAACATTTTGATGATATTTTAATAAAATGAAGTGAAATTAAACTGAAATGGCTAATGTACTCTACACATCACTCTACACATCACACATGTACTCTACACATCACTGTACACATTAAAACATTTTCATCAATTATAGATGGTTACCAGTTATATGTTACAGTAAATTAGGAATTAGGAAATCTATATAGTACATTGCCCAGGAAATATATGCATTCCCTGTTGCAATGGTAAAGGTATAGATCTACCGGGAAAAGAAACGCTTTAACCTTTTTCAGTTATTGGCTCCAAATTTCTCCAGAAATGTTATTGTTTGTGCTTCACATTACCGGTTGTAGGCGTTGCCGATGTCGGTGATGACCTTCCCGTAGACCAAAGTAGTTTCAGTGTTGAACGGTCCTTTTGTTGCTTCCGGAACCATCCTCGGTCAGTGCAGCTGAGAATGCCACTCTTGGTCTTTCTGTGAAGACAACGATTACACATTCTTAGGTACATTATGATGTGGTCATAATGCATTACAAGACGCTTATAATCAGAATCAGAGTCATTGGGCCTGTCCGAATACCAATGCTAGTTTTATAGTATGTGAAACTTCAGAAATGTAGGATGATTGAAATGCCAGGGTGTCATATTCAGCGGTTCATCTAGTATGACTTGACAGCACACTATTGAGGAAGAGAATAATCTTATCAGACCCACGTGTATTTGGCAGTAGCTGATAATCAGAAGAGGGGACGTGCTGTTCCAAAATGAACGAGTGGCGCGAACAGACGCGATTGTGCATTTTAGATGGCGCCTTCTCAATATGGACGATCCTAGTACGTTGTTGCTTACTGCATACATTTTTTACTGAACCGTATGTTCTAAATAGTATGTAGTATGGTTCGTACATTTGGTACATAAAAACTGATTTATAAAACGTGATAAGGGCTCATACATCCTTTGGAACAAGTAATAATACGTTATAACTCTCTTTACCTTGATTCATTTTCCTTAATTCATCAACCTGGTTTCCTGTATTTCTCAGTCTGGTTCTCAGCTCCTCTTCCTGGACCCTACTGGTACTCAGTCTGGCCTCCATAGTTTCCATTTTGTCTTGGTTTGGGTCAGCTCAACTATCTACTATATGCTCTGCCAGCATCTCTTTCAGCATAGTGTGGAGATGGTGTGATATCTTTGTCTAGCTGTTGCTTATTGACAACCACTCCTCCTTCATGTTCACTGTCTGACTGACCCAGTGCCCCAGATGGGCAGTTGCACGACCATGTCAGCTGCAGAACTATAATGGTCTTCATTCTCAATATGGACGATTGAGTCGTTTTGTCTCCTGTGTAATTTCTGATCCCTGGCCCAGGGGTTTATAAGCATGTATCCATTTGAAACGTTACCTAAGATAGACCTGTTGTTGATGTACACTACTGGTCAAAAGTTTGAACACCTACTCATTCAAGGGTTTTTCTTTATTTTTACCATGTTCTACATTGTAGAATAATAGTGAAGACATCAAACTATGAAATAACACATATGGAATCATGTAGTAACCAAACAAGTGTTAAACAAATCAAAATATATATTTATATTTTAAGATTCTTCAAATAGCCACCCTTTGCCTTGATGACAGCTTTGCACACTCTTGGCATTTTCTCAACCAGCTTCATGAGGTAGTCATGTTAAAACCTTTTCTTGTTAAAAGTGAATTTGTGGAATTTCTTTCCTTAATGCGTTTGAGCGAATCAGTTGTGTTGTGACAAGGTAGGGGTGGTATACAGAAGATAGCTCTATTTGGTAAAATACCAAGTCCATATTGTTCCAAGAACATCTCAAATAAGCAAAGAGAAACTACAGTCCATCATTACTTTAAGACATGAACGTCAGTCAATCCAGAAAATGTCAAGAACTTTGAAATATTCTTCAAGTGCAGTCACAAAAACCATCAAATGAAACTGGCTCTCATGAGGACCGCCACAGGAATGGAAGACCCAGAGTTACCTCTGCTGCAGAGGATACGTTCATTAGAGTTACCAGCCTCAGAAATTGCAGCCCAAATAAATGCTTCAGAGTAAAAGTAACAGACACATCTCAACATCAACTGTTCAGAGTAGACTGCGTGAATCAGGCCTTCATGGTCGAATTGCTGCAAAGAACCCACTACTAAAGAACACCAATCAGAATAAGAGACTTGCTTGGGCCAAGAAACACAAGCAATGGACATTAGACCGGTGGAAATGTTAAGATTTTTGGTTCCAAACGCCATGTCAATGTGAGACGCAGTGTGGGTGAACGCATGATCTCCGCATGTGTATTTTCCACCGTAAAGCATGGAGGAGGAGGTGTTATGGTATGGAGGTGCTTTGCTGGTGACACTGTCTGTGATTTATTTAGAATTCAAGGCACACTTAACCAGCATGGCTACCACAGCATTCTGCAGTGATACGCCATCCCATCTGGTTTGGGCTTAGTGGGACTATCATTTTTTTTCAACAGGACAATGACCCAACACACCTCCAGGCTGTGTAAGGGCTATTTGAACAAGAAGGAAATTGATGGAGTGCTGCATCAGATGACCTGGCCTCCACAATCCCCCGACCTCAACCAAATTCAGATGGTTTGGGATGAGTCGGCCTGCAGGGTGAAGGAAAAGTAGCCAACAAGTGCTCAACATATGGGAACTCCTTCAAGACTGTTGGAAAAGCATTCCAGGTGAAGCTGGTTGAGAGAATGCCAAGAGTGTGCAAAGCTGCCATCTAGGCAAAGGGTGGCTATTTGAAGAATCTCAAATATAAAATATAACACTTTTTTGGTTACTACATGATTCGCTATGTGTCATTTCATATTTTTGATGTCTTCACTATTATTCTACAATGTAGAAAATAGTAAAAATAAAGAAAAACCCTTGAATGAGTAGGTGTTCTAGAACTTTTGACCAGTAGTGTAGCTCATGGAGAAAGATTGATATACTCATGGAATCAATTTTGACCTGTTCAGTTTAGCATGAGACCGAGTATGGCCTGGTTAAGGCAAAAAGACAGGACGACCAAACAGAAAACAATCCAATATTGTATTTACTGTTAGGGAAACAGGTTAAAATCCTGCTTGTGTGCTCGTTACACAAAGACACACTCTTCTTACACACACACAAAGACACCCTCTCCTTATACTGTGTGTGAAAAACAAAGCACTGACCTCTTTCCCCACCTCATCTCCATGACGTAATGGCCTATCTTTTATTGATCATCTTCCTCTAGCAGTCCCTCGTGTTGATGTATTCATTGATGCACTCGTTGTATTGGACACGTCCTCTGAAAAGAACTTCCCGTTTGCTACACTTTCCAACACGACACAGTAAGACGCTCGGGTTTTCCTTCTGGTACTCAAGGCACCTCTTCAGCTTCATTTCTGCCGGCAGCCGTCTAGTCGTGCAGCTGCTTCTCCTCTAGCACTGTTGGGGATTCAGGTGTCTTGTTCTCGGCTTCTACCACATGTTCAATGAACGTCCCTTGATATGCGCATGCATGCATAATGTGTTCTTGCATGCATAATGTGTTCTTGCATGCATAATGTGTTCTTGCATGCATGGGCATACTTACCCCAGCTGTTATTGCACAAGTGGACTTACGCCGCCCACCACTTCACAAAACAATAACATTGTCTCCCTCCATTTATTTCGCATCAGTGAATTCTCCCATGGACCGTACTTTACTTTGCATCGATGGATTTTCCCTCTGCAACATAGCAGTACTTCGCTCCGGCAAGGCTGTCTCGTGTCTTCATTAGAATGGATCCAATGATAAGCTAGGGGGACACAACAGCAGATGGTGAAACTGGTTGACAGGATGTGCCTGCTCTCTCAGTAATGAACCAGGTTCCCTCTAGAAGAGGATGCTAATTGCTAATAAGAGCTAGATTGACTGGTGGGGCGTGTGTGGAAGGCATGTGCCGACAATGTGAAAGGCTAGTGTGTGTGTGTGTGTGTGTGTGTGTGTGTGTGTGTGTGTGTGTGTGTGTGTGTGTGTGTGTGTTACTGTAGCTGATGCAGAGTGTGGTGTGAGACTAAAAGTTTTAAAAAATGTGTGTGTGTGCCTGTCTCTTTGTCTGTGATGTGTATATACTTTGCCAGCATTTCACCTTCTGTGAACATGTGCATTGTCTTATCTAATCCCATGTAACTCTTTTCATCCCTCTCTCGCTCTCTCTCGTCTCTGTCTCTCTGTCTCTCTCGCTCTCTCTTGCTCTTTCGCTCTCTCTCGCTCTTTGTCTCTCCCGCTCTTTCGCTCTCTCTCGCTCTCTCTCGCTCTCTCTGTCTCTCGCTCGCTCTCGCTCTCTGTCTCTCTGTCTCTCTCGCTCTCTCGCTCTCTCACTCTCTCACTCTCTCACTCTCTCACTCTCTCGCTCACTCACTCGCTCTCGCTCACTCACTCGCTCTCGCTCTCTCTCTCTGTCTCTGTCTCTGTCTCTGTCTCTGTCTCTCTCTCTCTCTCTCTCTCTCTGTCTCTCCAGATTATTGCATACCAGCCATATGGGCTATCAGTGGATTGGTGGGCATACGGAGTGCTGCTCTACGAAATGTTGGCAGGACAGGTGAGTGTGCCCCCCAGCCCGCTCTACACACACACAGACACTCACGTGCAAATCCTTCAGGTTTTTAGATAAAGACACAGTCGGGTAACCTTCACACTGACCTTACAGTAATCCAGTCTCATGAGAACGAAAGGACACACACACAATGTCGTCACCCATCTGCACCCCTCTGATGGGACATGGCGTCATTTTGGACAGCTCTCAAATAGACTCAACTATTGTACATCATACATAGTGCTCATAAACGTTGACACTGTATTAGAGGTCGACCGAATATGATTTTTCAATGCCGATACCGATTATTGGAGGACCAAAAAAAGCCAATACCGATTAATCGGACAATTACAACAATATTGAATGAACACTTATTTAAACTTAATACATAAATAAAATCTATTTAGTCTCAAATAAATAATGAAACATGCTCAATTTGGTTTAAATAATGCAGAAACACAGTGTTGGAGAAGAAAGTAAAAGTGCAATATGTGCCATGTAAAAAAGCTAATGTTTAAGTTCCTTGCCCAGAACATCAGAACATATGAAAGCTGGTGGTTCAATATTCCCAGTTCTTCAATATTACCAGTTAAGAAGTTTTAGGTTGTAGTTTATTATAGGAATTATGACACGTCGACTATTTCTCTCTATACCATTTGTATTTCATATACCTTTGACTATTGGATGTTCTAATAGGCACTTTAGTATTGCCAGCCTAATCTCAGGAGTTGATAGGCTTGAAGTCATAAACAGCGCTGTGGGTCAACCCTAAGTCTAAATATTGCTGTTACATTGCACAACCTTCAATGTTATGTCATAATTATGTAAAATTGTGGCAAATTAGTTCGCAACGAGCCAGGCGGGGGGGGGGGGGGGGGGGTCGACTGAGGGTGTGCAGTGTATTGTGTATCAGATAAAGAGAGCAGAAAGCAGCCTAGGTATCGCTTGCCAAAGGGTTTAGTCTAGTGGAAATTAGAAATATTACATGAATGATGTGTCACAATGCATTATGGTTAGTAATGATAGAGGTGGAGGGAGAAAATAGCTGGACCATCGAGTCCATTTCCCTCCCAGCTGGCAACTTTTGTATGGAACTTGTTTCTTTCACTCTCTACGGTCTAGACCTCTTTCGTTTATTTTTATCTTCCGTTTCATAAATGTTTTTTTGTATCTTTTTTCTCATTTTTTTCCTCTATCGCTCTCTCTCTCTCTCTTTTGCGCAACAAGCCACCATAACAACCCTTATTCAGTTGTATTACTGGACTGAGAAAGAGTAGAATATACACACATCCAATGGCTTTGAGCAGGTGCTTTGGTACCGAAGTGTAAACGTTCATCAGCAAAGAAAACTGTTCCAAGTGTGTTTTTATGACAATGTTTGGAACTTTAGGCCATCGAAGGGTTAACCAGATTAGTTCATGTTGGTTCTGTTTATTCCGATGATGCCTCTGGCAACAACCTTTTGACTTAGTTTTCCCCCCACAATACTCTGTTCAAATAGGCTTGGAATCCCCTTGATGCAAAAATTAAAACCGCAAGCTAGTGTCGGACACAATCACCACAGCACACAATGTCAAATTGGTGTTTTTCAAAGAAAATGTTTCCCTTTTTCTGCCAAGCTGTTTTAAGCAGTCCTGTGAGGCCAGCTTTTCTGGCTGTTTGTGTAGCCAGCATGAAATTTCTAATTGTCTTCATGCTCCTAAAATTCTATTAAAGCTGACTTTTTATACAGTTGACATCTGCATTACAGACTCTGCGTTGCGGACTGGGCCCTGTGTAGAAATGACCCCTGAAAAATAGTTATGACATTAAGATACTAGATAGATTATCATGAATTTACCCGTTTGATTAAATTTGGGGCGGCAGGGTAGCCTAGTGGTTAGAGCGTTGGGCTAGTAACCGAAAGGTTGTAAGTTCGAATCCCCGAGCTGACAAGGTACAAATCTGTCGTTCTGCCCCTGAACAAGGCAGTTAACCCACTGTTCCTAGGCCGAAAATAAGAATTTGTTCTTAATTAACTGACTTGCCTAGTTAAATAAAGGTAAAATAAAAATTAAATTAAAGGCGAAGGTCATTACAGACATATTTGAGGTCATTACAGATGTACTACACATTCTGATGTGTTAACATCTACATGATATTGTCAACAAATGTACAACATGTATATAGCATTCGCAACATATTTACAACGTGCATAACATTTGCAAACTATTTACAACATGTATATAACATTTTCAACCCAACATTCTCAAAATGTATATAACATTCTCAACCTATTTACATGTATAAAACATTCCCAGGATATTTACAAAATGTATATAACATTCTCAACCTATTTACAACATGTATAAAACATTATCAAAATATTTACAACATGTATACAACATTCGCAACGTATTTACAACATGCATATAACGTTCTATGCATATAACGTTCTATATAACGTGTTGTTCCCCAGCCCCCGTTTGATGGTGAGGACGAGGACGAGCTCTTCCAGTCCATCATGGAGCACAACGTGTCGTACCCCAAGCAAATGTCCAAAGAGGCCGTGTCCATCTGCAAAGGGGTGAGTACGACCTTTGACCCAAAGAACCTTTTGAACCTCAGCCCCTCTCATAGAAATAGAATTACTTGAATGGAAATTCCCATTGAAGTCAATGTCATTATATTTCTATGGCCCCCCAACCATCACCCTTAAACCCATGGTCTTCCCCACTCCCCTTTGAAGCTAGTCTCTCACCCCTGCTCTCGTCCTCTGTCATCAATAACACTTAGTCCCATACCCACTGAGACCTAGGTCCAATTATTAACACTTCATGAAGTCAACCTTTTGAAGCCGTCTTTACAATGACCTTTATGAAGACACTATCCATTAGCATGTACAGTAGGAAGAGCATGAAGTGGTATGTCGATAGAATCTATGTCGATAGAATCTATGTCGATAGATATGACTGACTCTGACATGTAACCTTTAGACTGGAGGTTTTGTCGTTGAAGGATCTATTACTGTAGTCTATAGGCACGGGGGTTACTACCTACATAGCTACGGGCAGACTGTACTATAGGGGGGAAGTGGATTCAAAAACAAGCTGGATTGGAGAAGCACAGTGAGGAGTTATGGATGTGTTTACCTCACCCCTATTCATCACCGATGTAGCGCCCACCTGTGTTATGGTGGGTGGCAGTCTGCGCTCTTTGAAGGTCCTTTAGATCAAATAGTGTCTGTTACAGGTGCGTAGGTTTCAAAATAGGAGAACAAGGAGAGATGGAGACTTAAAAGCTTAAAGCTAATTTTTCCTTCTTTTTGACAGTGTGTGGGTCCCATCTCTCCTAGTACCCACCTGTATGCATATGTTGGACGGCAGCCATATTGTGTCAAAAACGAATTAAAGGCAGAGCAAGAGGGAGACACATAGGGAAAGTTGTGCGTGTGTGAGAGAGGAGAGGTGAAGGCACTAATAACATGAGCAGGAGGAGAGACGAGCGTCCCGGGGCCGAGTCAACAAACTGTGTGATAACACACTCGTGTCCACACCTCCCCACTTCAACCCTCAGAGCTCACACATCCTCTCTACCTCTCCTTCTATCTAGCCCTCTCTCTATCCCTTCCTCCCTCTCTCACTCTCCCCCTTTCTCACACTACCACCACTTTCTAACAACTGTCTCTGCAATCTGTCTGCCCCTCAATTTCTCTGCAAACCCTCTCTCTCCCGCTCTCTTTGTCTCCGCCTCTTTCGCATCTCTCTCTCTCCTCAAAAAAAATGGAAGATTCTACATCTGTAGTATTTAGGTTGCAGCAGAAATGTCCTACAGCAATTTTACCTCAAATCCCTCCATCTATCCCAAATGGCACCCTATTCCCTTTGTAGTGCATTACCTTTGACCAGGGCCCATAGGGAAGAGAGTGAGGTCCCTCCATTGTTTCTGCAGAGGGGGATTTGCTTTGATCCAATGCTCTGCCTTTGTGGACGGGCCATCCGCTAAGGCTCGCATGGATAGAAGGTCTCGGGGAGGCGCGTGCGTGTGTGTGTGTTCTAGCAAGGAGAGAACACTGAGAACCTGGTCATGACTCCTTAGCTCACCAGCCAGAGACAGACACAGACTAATTCTCAGGCCGCTTTTGGGCCTCAAGTTTACATTTTGAAGGTGAATTCTGTTTGCAGCGTACAAGGGTTCCCTTGTAGGGGAACAGCATAACCTGGGAACACAACCCTGACAAATTACTTTTTCCTTTTCACCAGCTGTGACACACACACACACACGTGTCTAAGTCACAATTCTGTGGCTGCCACCAACAGACGACAGGAGTAGATAGAGACTGGCTGTTATTTTTGGCGTTGTTACATTACCCAGCATGCTTTGCTGCCATCACCCCACCGCTGTGTCACTGCAATTTTTGAGGAGAGGAAAGGAGAGGTGTGAAGGCGCTCTAGCCAAGCTTTTCTCATTACTCTCCCTGG
The DNA here is from genome assembly GCF_045679555.1 of Salvelinus alpinus. NCBI lineage: Eukaryota > Metazoa > Chordata > Actinopteri > Salmoniformes > Salmonidae > Salvelinus > Salvelinus alpinus. Next base: position 68,209,109 of record NC_092087.1, on the reverse strand, counting down.
CCTCTTCACACTGCAGCTGGGATGAGTTTTCTGCACCTTTAGACCAGCTAGGATTACTCACTCACACACACACGACTCACCTCAAACTCCCTTGCAAAGACTGTGAAATGACGAATGGGATAGAATATCGGGACTGGGCTGGCGACTGGGTTCAGGAGAATTACAGAGAGAGTCGTGGTTTGGTGAGTGAGTGTTGGGCTAGAGGCCTGAGCAAATGTAGCTTAAAGGTTTCTGGAGTTAGATAAGTATCTTGATTCGTTTTACTCCCCCGTCCTATGTTATCCTACAGTATATTCCACTATACCCAGATGCTATGTTGCTGCCAAAAGTTCAGAGTTTCAAACTAAAAATAAATTGCAATGGATATCACTCTTCCTCCCACGACAAAGACTCTGGTCAAAAGTAGTGCACTACGAAGGGGATAGGGTGCAATTTTGGACGCGGTCAGGAATACTTTTTTACAATGACAACACATTATTATGTTTTTCTGTTAAGAAACTGTACTGTATCTGCAAGGCTGGCTATGCAACCAATGTCATCCCCTGCTGATGTAACGCACGCCCACTGACAGACACACACCTAATGAGCGTTATGTTCCAATGTAGGTGGGCAACTTTCTAATAGGGCTATCTAAGTCCACGCACGCTGTTGAGAAACTTATAGAAAGAAAGAGAGCTAGAATTCGTGTTCAACTAGGAATGTAAACTGCTGTAAAATATACTGTGTCTGTAAAATGTATATAGTATGTATAAGCTGGAAGTAGAATCCTAAGTGTTGCTGTCCATTAGTATACTCCAATTAGGGGAGGGATGGTAGGGTTAGGGGAAAATAATAAAGGAAAATCTATTTAAAAAAAATAAATAATTATATACAGTTCCAGTCAAAAGTTTTAATACACCTACTCATTCCAGAGTTTTTCTTTATTTTTTATTGTTTTCTACATTGTAGAATAATAGTGAAGACATCAAAACTATGAAATAACACATATGGAATCATGTAGTAACCAAAAAAGTGTTAAACAAATCAAGATATATATTTTATATTTGAGATTCTTCAACGTAGCCACCCTTTGCACACTCTTGGCATTCTCTCAACCAGCTTCATGAGGTAGTCACCTGGAATTCATTTCATTTAACAGGTGTGCCTTGTTAACTTAATTTGTGGAATTTCTTTCCTTCTTTTTGCGTTTGAGCCAATCAGTTGTGTTGTGACAAGGTAGGGGTGGCATACAGAAGATAGCCCTATTTGGTATAAGACCAAGTACATATTATGGCAAGAACATCTCAAATAAGCAAAGAGAAACGACAGTCCATCATTACTTTAAGACATGAACGTCAGTCAATCCCGGAAAATGTCAAGAACTTTGAAAGTTTCTTCAGGTGCAGTCGCAAAAACCATCAAGGGCTATGATGAAACTGGCTCTCATGAGGACCGCCACAGGAAATGAAGACCCAGAGTTACCTATGCTTTCAGAGGATAAGTACATTAGAGTTACCAGCCTCAGAAATTGAAGCCCAAATAAATGCTTCATGGAGTTCAAGTAACAGACACATGTCAACATCAACTGTTCAGAGGAGACTGCGTGAATCAGTCCTTCATGGTCATATTGCTCCAAAGAAACCACTACTAAAGGACACCAATAAGAAGAAGAGGCTTGCTTGGGCTAAGAAACCCATGCAATGGACATTAAACCGGTGGAAATCTGTCCTTTTGGTCTGATGAGTCCAAATTTGAGATTTTTGTTTCCAGCCGTCATGTCTTTGTGAGAAGCAGACTAGCTGAATACCTCCAGGCTGTGTAAGGGCTATTTGAACAAGAAGGAGAGTGATGGAGTGCTGCATCGAATGCCCTGGCAATCACAATCACCGCAGAGTGAAGGAAAAGCAGCCAACAAGTGCTCAGCATATGAGGGAACTCCTTCAAGACTGTTGGAAAAGCATTCCAGGTGAAGCTGGTTTAGAGAATGCCAAAAGTGTGCAAATATATTGAGAATTGTTAAAAACAAAATGGGGTTACTACATGATTCCATATGTGTTATTTCATAGTTTTGATGCCTTCTATTATTCTACAATGTAGAAAATTGTAAAAAGAAAGAAAATAATTTGGAATGAGTAAGGTGTGTCCAAACCTTTGACTGGTACTGTATAAAAAAGTACTGTTTTCCTTTTTTTATAATATATAATACAGTTGAAGTCGGAACTTTACATAGACTTAGGTTGGAGTCATTAAAACTCATTTTTCAACCACTCCACAAATTTCTTGTTCACAAACTATAGTTTTGGCAAGTCGATTAGGACATCTACTTTGAGCATGACACAAGTCATTTTTCGAACAATTGTTTACAGACAGATTATTTCACTTATAATTCACTGTATCACAATTCCAGTGGGTCAGTTGACTGTGCCTTTAATCAGCTTGGAAAATTTCAGAAAATTATGTCATGGCTTTAGAAGCTTCTGATAGGCTAATTGACATAATTTGAGTCAATTGGAGGTGTACCTGTGGATGTATTTCAAGGCCTACCTTCAAACTCAGTGCCTCTTTGCTTGACATCATGGGAAAATCAAAAGAAATCAGCCAAGACCTCAGAAACAAACTTCTGGTTCATCCTTGGGAGCAATTTCCAAACGCCTGAAAGTACCACGTTCATCTATACAAACAATAGTACGCAAGTATAAACACTATGGGACCACACAGCCATCATTCCGCTCAGGAAGGAGACGCGTTCTGTCTCCTAGAGATGAACGTACTTTGGCGCGAAAAGTTCAAATCAAGCCCAGAACAACAGCAAAGGACCTTGTGAAGATGCTGGATGAAACAGGTAAAAAAGTATCTATATCCACAGTCAAACGAGTCCTATATCGACATAACCTGAAAGGCCGCTGATAAGAGAATTTTGTTCTCAATGTTCATAAACTGAACTTCAATTAACTACTCAGTCTGCAACCCAGAATTTGGAAGAAACTGGTTTAAATGAAAACAGACAGAGGCCCAGCCTACAATAGTCAAATGTTTATTCACGAGAGCACTCTGACGTCAAGAATACAAAGACATCCAGATAGCTCTCCTACACACATTAGGAGAGCTATCTTCTTCTCTACAATTCTCACCACAGTTTCTCACTACTCAGCTGACAGTTCCAGTCCCCCCCCAGATAAAGGAAACCTGGAGGGGTGCTCCCTGCCCTATATTATCTTCCCAGAGTTATAGCCGGGTCGGTTCAACCATAGTTTAATTGTTTCTAGGTGTTTTCTTAAGCATACACACATTTCTCTCTCTCCCAGTCTAACCTAGTTGGACTTATGTTTAATACTTTTAATTACTCCTTATCCATGCTACATAACCTCTAATCCCTAATGGTTAAGTTTCCGGGTATAATTATTTAATCATTTATATTTAAACCTTATAAACTCTTATCAGCCGCTCAGCAAGGAAGAAGCCACTGCTCCAAAACCGCCATAAAAAAAGCCAGACTACGGTTTGCAACTGCACATGGGGACGAAGATTGTACTTTTTGGAGGAATGTCCTCTGGTCTGATGAAACAAAAATAGAACTGTTAGGCCATAATGACCATTGTTATGTTTGGAGGAAAAAGGGGGATGCTGGCAAGCCGAAGATCACCATCCCAACCGTGAAGAACGGGGGTGGCAGCATCATGTTGTGGGGGTGCTTTGCTGCAGGAGGGTCTGGTGCACTTCACAAAATAGATGGCATCATGAGCAAGGAAAATTATGTGGATATATTGAAGCAACATGTCAAGACATCAGTCGGGAAGTTCAAGCTTGGTCGCAAATGGGTCTTCCAAATGGACAATGACCCCAAGTATACATCCAAAGTTGTGGCAAAATGGCTTAAGGACAACAAATTCAAGTTATTGGAGTGGCCACAAAGCCCTGACCTCAATCGCATAGAAAATTTGTGGGCAGAACTGAAAAAGCGTGTGCGGGCAAGGAGGCCTGCTAACCTGACTCGGTTACACCAGCTCTGTCAGGAGGAATGGGCCAAAATTCACCCAACTTATTGTGGGAAGCTTGTGGAAGGCTACCCAAAATGTTTGAACCAAGTTAAAATATTTAAAGGCAATGCTACCAAATATTAATTGAGTGTATGTAAACTTCTGACCCACTGGGAATGTGATGAAAGAAATAAAAGCTGAAATAAATCATTCTCTCTAATATTGTCAGGAATTGTGAAAAACTGAGTTTAAATGTATTTGGCTAAGCTGTATGTAAACTTCCGACTTCAACTGTATATGCCGTTTAGCGGATGCTTTTATCCAAAACAACTTACTTTTGTACGTTCGCACATTTTCGCACTGCAGGCCCCAGTGGGAATCCAACCCACAAAGAGTGCCTGTCATTATTGACATTTGTCATGATGTTGTTTGAGTGTGGTTTCTCCTCCTCTAGTTTAACAAGGAAATACGTTTGTTTGATGGTTTTTCAATGTCGAGTTGTTTTCTACAAAGTGCGCCCCCATGTCGCCTCCTGCTGTGCGATTCTAAGTGACAACAATAACACATTAAATCTAAGAGAGACAAATTCCTTTTTACCAACCCCCCATCTGTTTGGCTCCCTACTGACCCAGAAAAAAGAGAGAATAGGAGAGAATAAAAAGAGGAAGCGTAGAAATTAACTGCCCCCATATTGACTCCAATACTAACTTGTTTGTGAGTCTGTTGTTATCCATTCCACTCATCCTATTTCTATGGTCTCCATTAAACTCATAATGACTCATGTTCCCATGTCCTTCTTCTTTTCCCAACCTCAGCCAATGAGCAAATAATAGAATATGGAATCTATTTAGTTTTTCTATGGCTATCTTTTCTACGGTCTGTCTACTCCAGCCGTTCTAACTGGCTCTCTCATCCTCCGCCTGCTGCCTGCTGATGATCACATGGGTTTCTGTAGATCTAAATGCCACTATCTCTGTGGTCCTTCCCTGATTGACACAATAGTGACATTTCTATCTGTAGAATTTCCATTCTAACTCGAGGGCCTTTCACTCCTTATCCCTCCCAGCTGATGACCAAACACCCGTCGAAGCGTCTGGGCTGCGGCTCCGAGGGCGAGAGGGACATCCGGGAGCACGCCTTCTTCAGACGCATCGACTGGGAACGTCTCCAGAACCGCGAGATCCAACCCCCCTTCAAGCCCAAAGGGGTGAGTCACACACACACAACCTACCCATGTCTGATTAAAATGAGGTTTAAAATAAAAAAAAAGACATTGTATAAGTTGTTATTCGCTGTGGTAATCTATGTTTCTTCTTAAATGCAAAATTATTGAAATGGTGGCGCAATCGTAGCTTTGTATTCGTTGGTATGTTTGGCCCGTTGTCACACACAATGGACATTTACTCCACTGAGGAGTGTGTGGTTGCTTATTATCTGATGCGATCTTAGTTTCCCATTCAGATGAGTAACAACATCCACTCACATACACAAACATTTTTGTGTACACAGACACATACACACGCGGGAGCATACTTACACACACACTTACAAACTATGCAAACGTGTACAATACACACACACAAACACACCTGTGAATGTCCGGCGGCCGTCTGTCACCATAGTAGAGCCCAGGCAGACTCCCACCTGGTCTGTTGTCAGATCAGATTGGCCTGCATCTGAATGGTGTCTGTTTGGCAACTCTCACAGGTTACAGTCCATTCCGGTCCAGCACCATTTGTTTAGCATGGCAATGCCCCAGCGGCTATGGTCTCTGTCGTCACACTGAACAAAAGACAACCTTTTCTAACCACAAAGCCTCGACATGGGCTACAATAGAATAATACTACTCATTTTATTCACATATTCGCTACCGTTCAAAAGTTTGGGGTCACTTATAAATATCCTTGTTTTTGAAAGAAAAGCACATTTTTTGTCCAGTAAAATAACATCAAATTGATCAGAAATACAGTGTAGACATTGTTAATGTTGTAAATGACTATTGTCGTTGGAAACGGCTGATTTTTAATGGAATATCTACATAGGCGATCAGAGGCCCATTATCAGCAACCATCACTCCTGTGTTCTCAATCTCAATGGCACGTTGTGTTAGCTAATCCAAGTTTAGCATTTTAAAAGGCTAATTGATCATTAGAAAACCCTTTTGCAATTATGTTAGCACAGCCGAAACTATTGTGCTGATTAAAGAAGCAATAAAAGCAATAAAACTGTCCTTCTTTAGACTATTTGAGTATCTGGAGCATCAGCATTTGTAGGTTCGATTACAGGCTCAAAATGGCCAGAAACAAAGCACTTTCTTCTGAAACTCGTCAGTCCATTCTTGTTCTGAGAAATGAAGGCTATTCCATGCGAGAAATTGCCAAGAAACTGAAGATCTCGTACAAAGCTTTGTACTACTCCCTTCACAGAACAGAGTAAACTGGCTCTAACCAGAATAGAAAGAGGAGTGGGAGGCCCCGGTGCACAACTGAGCAAGAGGACAAGTACATTAGTGTGTCTAGTTTGAGAAACAGACGCCTCACAAGTCCTCAACTGGCAGCTTCATTAAATAGTACCCGCAAATCACCAGTCTCAACATCAACAGTGAAGAGGCGACTCTGAGATGTTGGCCTTCTAGGCAGAGTTGCAAAGAAAAAGACATATCTCAGACTGGCCAATAAAAAGAAAAGATTAAGATGGGCAAAAGAACACAGACACTGGACAGAGGAACTCAGCATCCCGGAGTCGCCTCTTCACTGTTGACGTTGAGACTGGTGTTTGCGGGAAATTTCTTAGTGACCCTAAACTTTTTAACGGTAGTGTATATACCACACATATTCCTCATTCAACCTCATTATATTTTCATATTGTATGTATATATTTGTATATAATTCAAGCAGTACTACTATGTAAGTACACATACAGTACGTGCGTAGATCTCCCAGCAATGAGAATATTCCCCAGAGGCCAACATTCACAGTTGACTTTCAAATGTGTAATTACAAAACAGTAGTTACATAGTGGAACAACCGAGCATGTAATAACATCCGTAGTCACACATGTGGAATAACCTTCGGCAAGTTAATGTGTACTTACACATTCCTTGTTCCAGTTGTGTAATAACTGATTCCGCAACAGCCCTATTACCATGGAATGACATAGTAAAACCTATAACTACTATGTTAGCAGTTATTACCGTGTTAGTTACATCATAATAGGGACAACTTAATGTCAAGTGTTATCCAATCAACCCAACGGATGCAACTACACCAACTGTGGATACGTCCCAAATGGCACACTATTCCTTACATGGTGCCCTATATAGGGAATAGGGTGCCATTTGGGCGCCGCCTGTGTATTGCATGTGGAGGGTCCACATTTCAGCAGCAATGCAGCAGGCTAGTTGACTCATGACCAACCATCAAACCCTTCCGTAGCGATCTGTCCTCGCTCTGGTCCAGGGTGTTACGTCAACCTCCTGATTCTTTCCGTTCATCCAGACGCAGTGGAAGAAGGCTCAGCCGCACATAACGCCCTGGACCAGAGCCAAACCATGAACGAATGCAGCTTCTCGTTGTCCCCCATTTAAACACGGTCAAAACAACCCTGTAAGACCTGTATAATGACTTAGACCGTCGCAATGGAAGGCGTTGGCAATGCATAATTAACAGCATGTCCATGCATTATGTATGTATGTCTTTAACATGAGCGGCCTCGCTGTCATACGAAGTCAGGGCGTGTTTCTGAATCCATGTACGCACACGCACCCACACAGACAAACACATACTTTATTATGAAAGTGGGACAAAGTAAGTCATTCGGTGTGCACGTTCAGGTGTGTGTGTGTCTTCATTGTCGATCTTCCTTTTAAATATGCAGCTCACTTCTGTTTCAAGCCCCAAGGTCTCCAGTGCTTCTCACAAGGTGAATACTGGCATCCCACTGTCCCTGTAGTCTCGCGCTGGATTCAATTTGTGTGTTGATGTGTGGACTCCAGTATGAGTATGTAGGTAGAGGTGTGTGTTGGTGTGTGGACTCCAGTATGAGTATGTAGGTAGAGGTGTGTGTTGGTGTGTGGACTCCAGTATGAGTATGTAGGTAGAGGTGTGTGTTGGTGTGTGGACTCCAGTATGAGTATGTGGGTAGAGGTGTGTGTTGATGTGTGGACTCCAGTATGAGTATGTAGGTAGAGGTGTGTGTTAGTGTGTGGACTCCAGTATGAGTATGTAGGTAGAGGTGTGTGTTAGTGTGTGGACTCCAGTATGAGTATGTAGATAGAGGTGTGTGTTGGTGTGTGGACTCCAGTATGAGTATGTAGGTAGAGGTGTGTGTTGGTGTGTGGACTCCAGTATGAGTATGTGGGTAGAGGAGTGTGTTTGAATGCAGGTGTGTGTGGATGAAAGGCAAGTGACAAGATGAAAGGAGAATGATAGATGGAAAGTAAAAAGATATATGGAGAGACCAGTGTGTGTGTGTGTGTGTGTGTGTGTGTGTGTGTGTGTGTGTGTGTGTGTGTGTGTGTGTGTGTGTGTGTGTGTGTGTGTGTGTGTGTGTGTGTGTGTGTGTGTGTGTGTGTGTGTGTGTGTGTGTGTGTGTGCGTGCATAACGTGCTTTAGCTATATTGGTCTGCATGTGCAATGTGCATGCTGGAGACATGTCATTCAGTCTGTATGTGTGTGTGTTAGAGAGAACTAAACCTCTTCCCCTGACCTATAATAACCATCATCCATTTCAATCCAACTCCACTGTAACACAGGCACCACCGGGAGTCTATTACAACCAATTGGCTGTCATTAGATTCATCTTTACACCGCCATCCCTCCCTCCCTCCCTCCATCCCTCCCTGACCTGACTTTGTCTCTCTAATCCTCTTCTCTTCTCATCCTCATCCCCCTCTCATCCTCTCATCCTCTTCAGTCCTCTCCCCCTGAATCAATCACACTTCATGCCTGTTCTGACAGCTGGGAGATTGCCATTTAATAGCCAGGTACAGCGAGACCCAGATTATGAACACTAGAGGGTTTATCCATCTATCGGAAACAGAGCAGGACAGATAGACCGCAGGGAAGAATAACAAGAACACCTGCTACAGTAGCTATTTATAGACATAGCTTATCTAGACTCATATTTAGAGAACCACTTGATATGTGGTTTAAGTTTGTAAAGATGGAAGTGGGTCAAAGTGGAAGGATATGAGACTTGCTGATTAATGGTGATGGAATCACTGTGGTTAGGGAGCTTACCGTAAAACTTCAATTAATAGCCCAGGTGTTTATTTGCTTCAATCACTGCACACAACAGGTGCTTATTGGAGACAAACTTCTATTTGAGCCAGGTGTCTATTTCCTTAATGAGCACAGCTTTTGCTCATTAGCATGTTTAATTCCAGCATTCACTTCCAACATTTTAATTCATTTCTTCATTCCCTGCACTAATGTGTTATCATTTACATGCTGTGTCATGTTTATTTTGTCTTAGTATGCCTCTATTAAGAAAAAATAAATAATAATAATTCCTTGCCAGAATTATTCTCCTGTTAACTGTGCATTTTCCACTAGAGGGCGATCAGACAATTTCTAGGGGTTTGTACTCCCTATGTTGTTGACTGTTTTTCTGCTTGTCAGTTAGCTAGCAGTTCTAAGCTGTTATCAGTCAATGGTTAGCGGTTTCTTACTGGCTATAAAAAAGAGATTGCCTTATATTTTTTTTTGTGATCGCTGAATTATTTAATGTAACAAATCAAACGATAAACCTCGTAAACAATTCATGGTAACCTGGTAAATAATACATTTAGAGCCGGCGTTTATTTAAAAAGGGCATTTATTTGATTACATTTGTGTCGTTGCCCGGGTATTAAAAGGGACAAACGGCTACTTGAGACTCAGCGTTTAATTTACGTTTAATTTACGTTTTTAAGGTAGTCATATTTAGGAAGTGTTGGATTGGAACATAAGGCAAGGCTGGGGTGGTGTTAAACACACATATTGTAGGTCAGACACAAACACACACATACACACACAGATAAACACATGAAAAATACTGCATGCACAAACTCACCAATCTACATTTTGGACTGTCTATGAGTGCTAGTAGATTTAGTCGTGTTATTTGTTAAAGCATGTCCACTTGTCCCGTCGTATGTATGTTTTCAGTGGTGGTGGTTGTCTGTGTTCTTTTTGGATTTTCCCTTTTAGATTCATGTGAGAAAGAAACATAATAATATTCTCTGATTACTAAAGAACAATTAGGATATTACTATAGACCAACTGATTTTAAAGGATGGATGAAACAACTGTAGTATTTTGAGTGTTGTTGACCAAAGATACAGTACCTCAAAGTATTCACATCCATCGAATTCTTCCACATTTTGTTGTGTTACAACCTGCATTTAAAATGGATTAAATAGAAATGTTCTGTTACTGGCCTACACACAATACCCCATAGTGTCAAAGTGAAGTTATGTTTTTTGACATCTGAAATGTCTTGAGTCAATATGTCTTTGTTTTTGCAAGCCTAAATAAGTTCAGGAGTAAAATGTTAACAAGTTGCATGGACTCACTCTGTGTGCAATAATAGTGTTTAACGTGATTTCTTTTATGACTACCTAATCTCTTTACCCCACACATACAGTTATCTTTAAGGTCCCTCAGTCGAGCAGTGAATTTCAATCACAGATTCAACCACAAAGACCAGGGAGGTTTTCCAATGCTTTGCAAAGAAGGGCACCTGTTGGTAGAAGGGTAAAAGAAGTTGACATTGAATATCCCTTTGAGCATGGTGAAGTTATTAATGACACATTGGATGGCGTATCAATACACCCACAAAGATACAAGCGTCCTTCCTAACTCAGTTGCCTGAGAGGAAGGAAACCATTCAGGGATTTCAGCATGAGGCCAATGGTGACTTTAAAACAGTTACAGAGTTTATTGGTTGTGATAGGAGAAAACTGAGGACGGATCAACAACATTGTAGTTACTGCACAATACTAACATAATTGACAGAGTGAAAAGAAGGAAGCCTGTATAGAATAAAACATGCATCCTGTTTGCAACAAGGCACCTAAGCAAAACTGAAACATTTTTGGCCAAGCAATTACATTTTTGTCCTGAATACAAAGTGTTTTCTTTGGGGCAAATCCAATAAAACACATTACTGAGTACCACTCTGCATAATTTCAAGCATAGTTGTGGCTGCATCATGTTATGGGTATGCTTGTTATCTTTAAGTCTGGGGAGTTTTTCAGGATAAAAGAAACGGAATGGAGCTAAGCACAGGCAACATCCTAGAGGAAAACCTGGTTCAGTCTGCTTTCCACCAGACACTAGGAGATTAATTCACCTTTCAGCAGGACAATAACCTGAAACACAAGGCCAAATCTACACTGAATTTGCTTGCCAGGAAGGCAGTGAATGTTCCTGAGTGGCCAAGTTACAGTTTTGAATTAAATCAGCTTGAAAATGGTTTTTGAAAAGAATAATGGGCAAATGTTACACAATCCAGGTGTGGAAAGCTCTTAGAGATTTACCCAGAAAGACTCACAGCTGTATTCGCTGACAAAGTATTGACTCGGAGGTGTGAACACTTATGCAAATGAGATATTTCTGTATATAATTTTCAATAAATTTGCCAAAACTTCTATTGGGGTATTGTGTGGAGATGGGTTAAAAAATATATATTTTATCCAATTTGGATTTAAGCTGTAACAACAAAATGTGGAATAAGTTGAGGGGTATGAATACTTTCTGAAGGCACTGTGTAACTAGTAAGAAGATCATCAAAACAACAGTGAGATGCTGAGGTCGTTCTGCAGTAGGATAGGGAGTGAGAGAGAGAGAGAGTTAGGGATGGAGAGAGAGAGAATACTTCAGCAAGTATTTTAATAGAAACAGACAGCCATTTATCATACTAAATAGAATTCATTTAATATGCTTGAGTGCGAGTGTTTTTTGTGTGTGTGACACAGATAAATACTCAAAGTACGTCAAACAGCAGTTTACGAGCAATGCCATCTGTCATTAAGAGTAGCACAACGTAGCGTGTACAATGAGTGACATTGTAACAAACATTAAACACAACGAAACTAAGCTATACAGCAGGTTTGAGTCAATTTCATTGAGGTCAACATTCAGTCAATTCAGGAAGTAAGCTGGAATTGGAATTGCACTTGACTTCCTGAATTAATTGAATAGAAGGGTAATTGACTAGAGACACATTTGCATATGGGGGTTAGGTCTCAGAGGCAAAAGGGGGAGGATGAAAAAGAGGAGAGGAGGTGATGAGAAAATAAGTTGGGACAGAAATGTATTGCCTTTAGTGGAAGATTTGGGAAACCGTGTAGGAGATTGTTTGTCAAGATCAATATGAGATGTGTTGTGGCGAAATCCTGCACGGAGCCTTGACCGTGCGCTGCCACTTTAAGAGCGCATCAGCCGTAAGGAAGGAGGAAATAAAGACAGCTCTTTCAGCTCTTTGGGGAGGAGCTCTTGGTTAGCGACAGTTTGATTGTGTGTGCTATGCTGCACATGTCCTTGTTTATTTTCAGCGTGTGTAGTTTATAAAGTGTTTAACTCAATCATCGGCGTGACCGCTCTAGGTCGTGGTCGTTATCGTTTGGGACCGCACCTGTTATGGATCGCATGGATTAGTAGCAACATTGTTGCGAAGCTTTGACATACAAACCAACAAACCATCCGACGGCCAGACAGGACAACTGCAAGCCTGAAGACCACAGCTAAGATCTCTTTTGTTCTCTCTCTCTTTCTCTTCCCTCTATCGTTCCAGTGCTTTACACTGCAGCATCATGGCGATCCACAAGAGTCTGTCTGAAGAAGACTCGAAGAGTCGCTTCAATGATAAGTATAGCATAATTCAGGATAAAGTGTATCGAAAAACTCCAAGAGGAGATGGAATACACAGCACCCATTATCGCATCTTCATTCCCTCTACATTGAGTGACCAGATAATCCAAGTTTATCATGCTAATCCCATGAGTGGCCATCTTGGAGTTTTTAAGACGTATCGACGACTACAATAGGTGGTTTACTGGCCAGGCATGTGGGTTGATACCCGGAAGTTTGTACAGCAGTGTGAAGTCTGCCAGAAATGCAAACCAGACATTGGCAGACCTGCTGGGACAATGCAACAGACCGTGGTGAACCATCCAAATGAAATGTTGGGAATTGACCTCATGGGACCTTTTCCTCCCAACCAGGGGACCCGGAATGAATTTTTATTGGTGGTCGTGGACTACTACACACACTGGGTGGAGTTGTTTCCCCTCCGCAAAGCCACTGCATCAGCCATTATTCTAATTCTGCGAAGGGAGGTCTTTACCAGATTCGGGATTCCAGACCAAATCCTCTCTGACCGAGGTCCGCAGTTCATATCAGGAATCTACAAAGAGCTCTGTACCTACTGGGGTGTAATTGCCAAGTTGACCACAGCCTACCATCCTCAGACCAACCTGACCGAGAGGGTAAACCGAACCCTGAAGGGGATGATTGCTTCATTTGTGGGGGATCAGCACACAAAGTGGGATCAGCATCTTCCTGAATTTCGCTTTGCACTGAACTCTGCCGTGCAGCAGACTTCTGGGGTCACTCCCGCCGAACTCCACCTGGGAAGACCACTAAAAGGTCCGATGGACAGAGTCTTGCAGTTCCAATGTTTCACCTGACTGCCCAGCGTTTGATGCCGTCCAACACCACCACACCTTGCTAGCCAGAGTGGAGGCCAGCAAAACCAAAGCCAAACAACGACAGCTGAGAAACTATGACAAACATAGATGAGACGTGTGTTTTCCACCCAAGTCTCGTGTCTGGGTACGTTTACATCATCTGTCAAAGGCGTCTAAGAAGTTCACTGCCAAGCTAGCTTCGAGGTGGAAAGGTCCATACCATGTAGTGCAGCAGTTGGGACCAGTGAACTACTTGGTCTGTTTGGAGGACACTGGGGAAGATATCAGGACGGTGCATGTTGTTGACCTAAAGCCCTGCTACCCTATGGCAGAAGAGCTGGATCGCAGGCAAAAGCAACACCTGCAGGACCTCTTCGTGGAGGAGTCTGATGATGAGGACTTCCCTGGTTTTGTGTAGCAGGAACATGAACCTGTGAAAGCCTGCATCCTCTCGGTTTCTACAGGCTTTGTTTTTTCATGGGGGGAGGAGTGTGGCAAAATCCTGCACGGAGCCTTCACCGTGCGCTGCCACTTTAAGAGCACATCAGCAGTAAGGAAGGAGGAAATAAAGACAGCTCGTTCAGCTCTTTGGGGAGGAGCTCTTGGTTGGCGCGACAGTTTGATTGTGTGTGCTATACTGCACATGTCCTTGTTTATTTTCAGCGTGTGTAGTTTATAAAGTGTTTAACTCAATCATCGGCGTGACCGCTCTAGGTCGTGGTCGTTATCGTTTGGGACCGCACCTGTTATGGATTGCATGGATTAGTAGCAACATTGTTGCGAAGCTTTGACATACAAACCAACAAACCATCCGACGGCCAGACAGGACAACTGCAAGCCTGAAGACAACAGCTAAGATCTCTTGCTCTCTCTCTCTCTCTCTTTCTTCCCTCTATCGTTCCAGTGATTTACACTGCAGCAAACGTTCTATTTTTCAAATGCACTTCCCGTTGATGTTCATTAGAGCTGGACTATTATTGCCCTGCCAGAAGTATTTGGGTGGACATTTGAGTTAAAATGGAAGGTCGCTTGCAAGTTGTGGATTGTTATTTGAACTGTATTGAGGTGGGGTGTACTAATGACATGTGGCCGAGAAGATTGTGGACACTTAAGGCCTTTGTTTTTTCTAAGAACACGCCCCACATTCATACCCTCTGCACTCCTCCCCTGGAAGATAATACAGATTATTGCAAATCCTCTGTTGATGACTGGGTTCTTTCTTGTAAATTGTTTCTATGAAGTTGCTGTTCAATTGCTCTGCCATTATTATTATTATTATTATTATTATTATTATTATGATTGTATGAGGTATTCTTGGTGGGGTTACCCCTGTGCTGTGATGTGGGTTTTATAGGGTGTGTATTCTCTTTTCTCTCCACTGGCTATCTGGTAAACAGGCTACACTCTAGGCAGTCTCTTCTGCTGATGTGTGTGGGTCTGGTAGTGGTACTCTCTCTATTCTACTCTTTTCCTTTCGGCATGGTTCATACCTGCCTGGCGCCTGAACAAAATCTTTGTCTTTCCCCCTCTCTAATACATACCGCTACAGTGTGACTGACTGGCGATTGTTCAAACAGGCCAAATAGACACTACAGTATTCGAGGAGACGGATGAAAGAGGTGGATGGGAGGACTTTGTGCAATACTCCTTTTCATCCATCTCTTTTGTGGACACATTGAGAGCGAGGATGTGTGTGCGTGGGGTCGGTTTGACAGAGGTATGTGTTTGAGTGCACGCATCTTTGTGTCTGTAGTATGGAGTATGCTGTTGTTTCGGCCGTCATTTGGTACAATACCCACAAACGTCATCGTAATCTGTCAGCGTGAATCAATCTGCGTCTTTTCTTCAACAATATATATTATAAGGAGATCTGTGCTCTTTTGCGTCAAATGTCGCCATATCGGTATGTGCCTTCTCTCTTCTATGTTGATGTGTGTTGCTGCTGTTTTCCTCTTCTCCGTTCTACTGCGTCTTGACACAGAGTGACAGTGGGTGGCTGGGAGCCAGTGTCACCTGTCTGTCAGTGTAGGAGTCAAGGAGGACACAGGAGTACAGTCAGAGCCCCCAGGCTCACTGAACACACACACACCACACAACTCGGAATATAGGACAACAGGACTTTTCTACTTTGAACAGACACATGCCACCACCAACGTGCCGTGTAGACGACCACGCCGACCCAATCAATGGAGGTTTTCCAACCACAGTGGAACACACACAGCTGTGCAACGATGTAGGCCTCCATAGGGAATCCATAGTGAATTCCACTCTGGAGAAAAAAATTCCACATCCAGACCCAGGCTTTCCATGTTAAAAAAAACACTTTCACACTATCATGCCAACCCAAATATTACCGTGCTGGCTCGGATTTTTACCTTTCACATTGTCCTTTCTGGCATGGTTCCAGCAACTATGTTGGGTGTATTTCTGAGGTGTCCTAATCAGTGATTGGTGTAGATTTGGAGTCAATATATCACCAATCTTCCCCTATCTGCAAGTGTGGCCAATGGCATTACACCTTATTGACATGTAAATTCAACTAACCAATCTGAATAAATAAACATCCAAATAAATATTTATGCAGTAGCAAGAGGAAGCATAACCAACCCTGTTACAGGTGCGTGACGAGGCCAGCACAGTACAGCTTGCATCTGCTTGTCTCTGCTAAGTAATGTAAATCAACCCATATCCTTTTCCCATGTCGGCTTACAGTACAGAGAGAGATATAGAGAGGTAGGGATATTCCCTGCCAGGTCCCTGGGGAGATTTAAAGCCTATTAAGTAGGACAAACACACACACACACACACACAGTGTAGGTGGAATAACTGATGAGGACAGAGCGAGAATAAGAGGTGCAGCAGGGTTTCTGGTGTAAACACAGAACCACACTGTGAAGTTAGAGAATAAGTCTTTAATTCCCCAGTCCCCACTGCCTGTTTTCTCTGTAATGCCCCTATGAACTTTGGTGTTATTATAGATTTACCATTGTCATTTTATGTGTTGACTGTTTCCTTAGTAATGTAATGGTCCTAAAGCGTTTTGAGTTATCTATTTGAAATTACCTAAGGTACTGGCGACAATCCTCAGACTCTTAAGACCCAACCCAAGAGGGAATCACTGCAACCTACCAGTAGCCTGCAAAATAAACCACCATTTTGGGGAAGATTGCCTTTGAAAAGAAATGTTCCACCAAACTCTACAGGCCTTCGCCTATCAATTGTTAGAAGGAACATTGTGTGAGGAAGAACAATTGAGGCCTTCACAAGTTCAAGCCACAGTGCCAGGCGCTTTAAATGGTGTCAGAAGTGTGAAGCGACTGACAGCAGTACTGACAGCAGTATTTTTGGTGTTGGCGGCCATTTTGTGCCATTTGCGTCCCAGTCGCCTTAATGTTCTTCAGTAATGCCGTAGGGCTAGAGCAGCTGCTCTTATTCAGATGTATTGACATACTGTCATGTAACAATCATTCAAGATGGATGCAAAATACTTAAGCAGACGTATTCTATGGTCATTCTGGATAATGGCATCTGCTAAATGACTCAAATGTAAAGTGTAAATCGTTTTCTCTGCCCATTTTGCATTCAAGTTTAAAAAACATACACAATACAATTGAAATAAGACAACTGAATGCTGGCTTGACTCCATTGAGAACTATGTCATACTGTACATACATACAAATCAGTCACATAATGTATGTTTTCTTGGACTATCATCTTGTAGTTGACAGAAATTAGATGTACACCCATGCTCCCAGAGCGTTCACAGAGTTGACCGTGGCTTGTTAGCTGCTAATCCAACCACCCTCGCCTGATACGTCTCCATGCTATTGATAGGTTTGTCTTTACAGTCAGGATGAAAGCGGCTCCACTTCTCTCACATTTAATAGCAGAGGTTTGCTCTGCTCTTGTCAACACGCCAATTAACCCTTTGACAACCCCGCTGTACGTCGATTGGCGACGTTGCTATTTTGATTCAAGTGAACTTCTCATTTGTTACGTAAAACCTCTACATACAGTGGGGGTCAGATGTTACTTAAAACCTCTACATACAGTGGTGGTCAGATGTTACGTAAAACCTCTACATACAGTGGGGGTCAGATGTTACGTAAAACCTCTACATACAGTGGGGGTCAGATGTTACGTAAAACCTCTACATACAGTGGGGGTCAGATGTTACGTAAAACCTCTACATACAGTGGTGGTCAGATGTTACGTAAAACCTCTACATACAGTGGTGGTCAGATGTTACGTAAAACCTCTACATACAGTGGGGGTCAGATGTTACGTAAAACCTCTACATACAGTGGGGGTCAGATGTTACGTAAAACCTCTACATACAGTGGGGGTCAGATGTTACGTAAAACCTCTACATACAGTGGGGGGTACGATGTTACGTAAAACCTCTACATACAGTGGGGGTCAGATGTTACGTAAAAACTCTACATACAGTGGAGGTCAGATGTTACGCAAAACCTCTACATACAGTGGGGGGTACGATGTTACGCAAAACCTCTACATACAGTGGGGGGTACGATGTTACGTAAAACCTCTACATACAGTGGGGGGTACGATGTTACGTAAAACCTCTACATACAGTGGGGGGTCAGATGTTACGTAAAACCTCTACATACAGTGGGGATCAGATGTTACGTAAAACCTCTACATACAGTGGTGGTCAGATGTTACGTAAAACCTCTACATACAGTGGGGGTCCGATGTTACGTAAAACCTACATACAGTGGGGGTCAGATGTTACATAAAACCTGCATACAGTGGGGGTCAGATGTTACGTAAAACCTCTACATACAGTGGGGGTCAGATGTTACGTAAAACCTACATACAGTGGGGGTCAGATGTTACATAAAACCTACATACAGTGGGGGTCCGATGTTACGTAATACCTACATACAGTGGGGGTCCGATGTTACGTAATACCTACATACAGTGGGGGTCAGATGTTACATAAAACCTACATACAGTGGGGGTCAGATGTTACGTAAAACCTACATACAGTGGGGGTCCGATGTTACGTAAAACCTCTACATACAGTGGGGGTCCGATGTTACGCAAACCTACATACAGTGGGGGTCCGATGTTACGTAAAACCTACATACAGTGGGGGTCCGATGTTACGTAAAACCTACATACAGTGGGGGTCCGATGTTACGTAAAACCTCTACATACAGTGGGGGTCCGATGTTACGTAAAACCTCTACATACAGTGGGGGGTACGATGTTACATAAAACCTACATACAGGGGAGGTCAGATGTTACATACAGTGGGGTCCGAAATTATTGACACCCTTGATGATTCTTAGAACTAAAGAAATTGTTTAGTGTTTGGTCCATAGCATGCAATGACTACACCAAGCTTGTGACTCTACAAACTTGGATGCATTTGCAGTTCGTTTTGTTTATGTTTCAGATTATTTTGTGCCCAATAGAAATGAATGGTAAAAAATGCATTGTGTCATTTTGGAGTCAGTTTTATGATGAATAGAATATGTTTCGAAACACTTCTACATGAATGTGGTTGTGACAATGAATATGGATAATCCTGAATGAATAGTGAATAACGATGAGTGAGAAAGTTTGTCAAAGATATCCTCAAGACATGCTAACCTCTCACCATTACAATAACAGGGGAGGTTACCATGTCTTGGGGGTATGATCTTTGACCGTTTGTACTTGTTAAACAAAACATTATTTTCTGAGCAATTTTATTAGTATATAATAATATAATTTCCAAATTTTTGTGAGCATACAATATAGCTCAGTATTTAAATAATTTATTTTATACAGTCGTTATTGCTCATCTTTTTTTTTTTACATTTACATTTGAGTCATTTAGCCGACTCTCTTACCCTGAACCACTAACAGTAAGGAAGTGCATACATTTTCATACTGGTCCCCTTTGGGAATCGAACCCTACCAACTGAGCCACACTTTAGTGTGTCAATAATTACGGACCCCACTGTACATCCAAACAACACGAGGAGCTCTATCGAAACAAGTTACCGGGTCAGAAGCGACTAAGACGTGTTTGACTGTAGAGATCCTGACATCATCTCCTTCAATTCCCTCTGCGACTCTTTCCAAAGTCTCGTTTGTACAGTACAGATTGCTGTTTCACAGCTGCACGCCAATGTTACTTTTTAAAACCATTGGATTCAATTGCATTAAAAACATTATAATCCAGGTGAGTGGGGTTTCCTCCCAAATGGCATCCTATTCCCTCTACAGTGCACTACTTTAGGGCCCATAGGGCTCTGGTCAAAAGTAGTGCACTATAAAGGGAATCGGATGTCATTTGGGACTCATGCTGGGATGTAGAGCATGTCATGTGATGTTAGCGTGGGAACAGGAGGGGGAGAATAGGAATAGAAAGAGCGGTATCAGGTGCGAAATGTTCTCTCTTTCCCTCCGTTCTCTCTTTTAGCAGACCAGGCGATGGAGGTGGAGGGATATCTAATCAAGCCCAGTTTCTATTTGCACATGTATTTCTTCTTACCTTTGTGTGTTCCGTATGTTACAGTTGCAGCCACCTACGCCTCCCATTTTAAAACCTCTGTCTCTCTCTCTCTCTTTCTATCCCTCCCTCGCAGTGCGGCAAAGGGGCGGAGAACTTCGACAAGTTCTTCACGCGCACCCAGCCCCAGCTCACGCCGCCCGACCAGCTGGTCATCGCCAACATCGACCAAGCTGACTTCTCAGGCTTCTCCTTCATCAACCCCCAGTTCATGCACCCCTCCCTGGTCTCCCTGCACACCGTATGAGGAGGAGGAAGGGGGGGGGGGACACCACGGACCCCCCTTCCTACCTCCGCTACCTACCTAGCACTAACCCTCCACCAACTACAGCTTCTTCGAGCCAAACTCCCAACCACCAAACTGGTCCAACTTTACAACAACAACGTGGATCCTGATATCAACCGCCATTTTGAGTTCCTCTATCAATGTATTAATGATGTGTCCTCTAGGAATTGGACTTGGGGCTCTGAGTGAGAGGAGTTGGTGAGTGGAAATGCTGTGTGTTAATGGTGAGGGGGAGGATGAAGGTTTGAGGAAGGAGGTGTATGTAGGGTTGATGTACTTTCCCACCCACCCGTTGTGTTTGTATTCGAATGGGCAAATATTTGAAATCGACTCCTATTGAAGTGAATCATGATAGATATTGAGATGACTGACCTGTTGTTTTGAATGTGTGGGGACAAAACCCATGAAACAATGCCAGTTTTTTTAAAACTGATTCTAGAGCGAAGGGTTAACTTCTTGTTAAACCCTGTACTGGCTATACTAGTCTCCATTGAAACCCCTCTCTTGTTTTGAGCTATTGGGTCAGAGTTTGAGCCAAATATGAGGTCAGTACAGGGAGACTATGTTTACAGTCTTACCATGTGTTGGTGAGATTTTATTTCAATATGTGTCATAACAGGTGCCCCTGTTTCAATATGCATCAAATAATACACACCCAGTACGAATATCATGACACACTAACAATAACACGCACATACAGATGTAGGATCTTCATTTGATCACCCTATTGCAGGAAAACTTTCCTGCGTTGCAAACTAAAATGTGTAATGTATTTTGAGGTTTAAAAAAGGCTTTTGAAGTTTGTAATTTCCACTTAGAAATGTCAGACTTGATTTTCCCTGAAGAAGAAAAATGTATCAACCCCTTAAAAAAAAGGCTATTAATTATGATCCACCTAATAATTCACATTTCCTGTAGCTGCAGGATTATTTTCCTGCTGTAGCAAACTGGCTCAAATTAAGATCCTACATCTGTACACACAAGTTACAGTTACACAGGGATATATTGAACCTTGAGCTACAGGTTGTATGGTTATCTTGTCATTAGGTTTACAACTGTGAGTGGACATTCAGACAGAACGCAGTAGAAGTTCTGGTTAGATGAAGTAGGCAGTGCAACAGTCCCATCTTCTTTAAACACCTACACAAGAATCACAGGTTAACAGAAGTATAAAGGTGGTCTATCCAAAACCAAATCGAGATCAAGTAACACTACTTTGTGACAACCTTTTTACTCTCCTCCTGTCCCAACTTTGTTGTCACTGTTTGCCCACTTATCAAAAATGTCTCAATGGCCATGATTCTCTTTGACGTGAAGAAGTCCTTCAAAGTTAAGTTCCCGAAGGAAATTTCTTGAGGATTTAGGAAGGAAATGACCTAAAACTCAGTTTTTTGTTTGTTTGAGAGGTAGCAACTAAATTAAATTGATGTTGAGTTATTGTTTGCTTACTCTATGAACCGTGCAATATTATATTGCATGCTTATACCCTTATACATGGATATAACACCATTATAACAAATGTTGACTAGAGTATCACGTTATTAAACGATTAGTTCCCTTTTCTGCTTTTATGTGATGTCATGCACCCCCCCCCCCCCCCCCCCCCCCCAATTAGTTCTAATTAATATTTTAATGTAACACATACCAGTGTATTAACTCTTTTGTAAATATTCATGAGTGATTTAAAAAAGTATAGTATCTCGCAGTTTTTATACCAACAACTGAATGTGATTTTATTACGTTAGATAGGTTAACATATTTCTATGTAAAAAAAAAAAAGTACCCCAAAATATCAACTTTGTAACAATTAGGTAATGAAGTCGGTCGGGATTAGCAAACCGAGAGAAACATCTGGAAGACTTTTGCAGATATTATCAAGCGTTTTCCGTTTGCTCTCGTCTCCATCGCACATATCCGATGTTCTTGAATGCGATCGCTGAGTGAGTTGACTGAATTGTGTGCCTGGCTCTTGTATCTGCATGTTGTTGGTAAGGATGAAAAAAAAAAACGTGATCATCATATAAATGCTGCATGATACTCAGTACCAGTAACCAGGCCCCTGGTCAGACAGCAAGGAGTCTCCGCCCAAACACAGATCCAGGATCAGCTGAACCTAAGCCAT
The DNA here is from genome assembly GCF_045679555.1 of Salvelinus alpinus. NCBI lineage: Eukaryota > Metazoa > Chordata > Actinopteri > Salmoniformes > Salmonidae > Salvelinus > Salvelinus alpinus. Next base: position 68,186,543 of record NC_092087.1, on the reverse strand, counting down.
TCACAATTAGGAGACTATGGGCAAATCTGACTCCAGATATGCGGTTAAGGGAACTCTTAAACTTGTCTCTGTACTAGACCAGCGCGACAACTTGCTCTCTAGTGTCTCAATGAAGGGGTTTTGTTTCTTATCGTTAGTGTTTGTTTGTATAAAGAAATTACAATTTACATAATTTTTTTGTCGTTGTTTTTGGGGGGGTAATAGATTCTGCTCAAGTAATTCAGGAATGTTTCTCGGAATTATCACCATAGCAATTCATATCTTCACATCTAACTGTTGATAGATTTATAAAATTCCCTCGACTTTTGCTCCTCTAAACCTTCTCCTAACCTTGTAACTGTGCCAATCCTGAAATAGCCAGAACCCGACAATAGCAGCGTTGCACTAGCTGTAGTCATACCAATGACGCGTCATTACCGAAGTCTTGTCAGTACCAAAATCTTGTCAATACCGATGTGTTGTCAATACACATGTTTTTTTCAATACCGATGACTCGTCAGTACAGATGTCTTTCCCTGGTAGACACTTAGTGGTTAGTCCAAGAAAGTGTGCCAACGCCACATATCACAACGTCTGTCCGACCCATGTGCTTCTCCCTAAAAATATGTAGCTACGGGAATGCTAATTCAAATAATGTCGACATGGTTCTGATGCCAGTCAATCCGGCAGTCGTTTCTTGTAGTTTTTTTTATGTCACGTTAGTAGCCTACACCTCTGTGTGAGTTTACCTTTGTGCTTTATAGCCGGACAGCAGTATAACGCTTCTGCTATACCATGCCTGCTTACCCCTTACCCTACCTCTCTGTGCCTATCAGTCAGAGTGTATGTGTTTACATGTGCGTGTGAGAGAGAAGGAAGGAAAGCATAAATGGGTGGTTGATGAGTGATTGGGGTGAATAAATGAGTGTGTTTGGTTGAGTGAATAATTGATCAGTGAACAACCCCGTTCCTATTGGCCTGTTAAACCCCCTGTCTGGGTAGCTCATCTCCTCTGTTCATCCTTCCATGCCTCCCCCCTTTCTCAGTGCCTGGGCAATCGATCCATTCTCTTATTGACAAAGCCCTCATCCCTTCTCCTTCAAGATCCAATCAGTTCATGAAAGCAGTTTTGTGTGAGAAACTCGCCTCTACAGGCTGACACCAACCTGTCCTTCTTGCCCCTTCCCATCCTCCCAAAACACACTGGGGAAAGAATTGGCCAAATATGTTATTTTTCACCTTCGTTTACATCCTGTGTTATATTTTCCTTTGCCTTAGCTCCTACGGGTGTGTCCCAAATGCGCACCCTATTCCCCATATATTGCACTACTTTTGTCCATAGGCCCTAGTCAAAAGTAGCGCACTATATAGGGAATAGGATGCCATTTGAGAAAGTCAGTCTCTAGCCTCTCCCCCATTCTCTGTTGATTCATGTCCAAACCAAGCGCTTCTTTTGTACATAAGGATTTAGATATCTACATAGACTTGTAAAAGAAAGAATATATTGTATTTTGCAAATGGTGTATGTTCGTTCTCCCCAAAACCCTTTGAAAGCGAGTCTGGGCTACTTACCTTGTAATCAATAGTGTAATTTGTACCTACTGTATGATAATGCAAATAAAAAATAATGGCTATTCGGAAGCTGTTGTCTTTTTTACTTAAATATAAACTCAACTCATCAAAATCCACCATTATAAAAGGTTCATTCCTGGGAATGACATTACTCTATTTAAATATACTGGGTAACACTACGGTCTGTAATAAACCATTTAGAAGGCATTTACAAAAGGTTTGCTCGCCATTTATTAGTCACTACTCCCACGTTTGTAAAAGTTAGTACGTTTTGAAATTACACTGGTCACTCCAAACATTTTGAAAGTATTTCTAAAGTACAAATAGCGCTCACTTTAAATTGCAACAAGACTACTAATGATTCATAAATGCCTTATACATTATTTATTACAGACTCTTAAAATAGTGACATTTCTGTCAACTCACAATCATCAAGTGTTCTCAAAATGGGATTGGTTTTTCTCATCTTATTTTGAGAGATGCATCTCCTGCAGAACCCCAATACCGCTGTCACCGTTTCCTCTCCTTTACTGCTGACTTGGGACAGGAAGTTTGCAATTGATGAAACCATTGGAAATGTTGATTTGAGCAAATAAAGTATGAAAAGGCACAGACATGGGGTTTTAGTTGTGAGGAAGAGAAGATGGCTTGCTGGGGAAAAGTCAGATGACCTTACCTGATTCTTTGACTGTCAACCCATCTACACTAACAGCAAGACCACAGAATACAACAAGGAAACGACTTTCACTAACAGTTGGTCCAGTTGTAAATTGTTATATGGACACAAAGTCACGATAACATTTCTCATAAATGTCTGGTAAAAATGAAGCTTCCTGATTTATGATCCCTTACGGGAATCAACACATGCAACCAAGGTGTATGGCATTATGTCCACAATCTCAGTAAGCTTCAGTAACAGAAGTCTAAGTGTCTCTTGCCATTTGAAAAAGCGTGATGAACCTTAACCAAGGTTCAGTAAGCCTGACTTACCATCATATGTGAGGACCAGGGGTGAGTGCATACGGACATTAAAGTTTAACAAGTGAAGCTCTCAGAAGAAGCGTGAAAATGAGGTGCTGAATTTTTCATTGTGGACGCTGTGGCAATCAAAGTCTTTGTCAGCTGCTGGCTTTCTCATTTACAAGCTGGTTGGCACAGGAAGGCCCCTGCAGATGTTCCAGTTACCGAGTTCAACCTGTACTTAATGTCTATCACACCCGGGCCTTGTCCCAAATGGCACACTATTCCATATATAGTGCACTACTTTCGACCAAAGCCCACTGAGTGTACCAAACATTAGGAGCACCTGCTCCTTCCATGACATAGACTGACCAGGTGAATCCAGGTGAAAGCTTTACAAACGTCACCTGTTAAATCCCCCTCAATCAGTGTAGATGAAAGGGAGGAGACAGGTTTAAAGAAGGATCTTTAAGCCTTGAGACAATTGAGACGTGGATTGTGTATGAGCGCCATTCAGAGGGTGAAACATTTAAGTGCCTTTGAACGCAGTATGGTAGTATGTGCCAGGCGCACCGGTTTGAGTGTGTCAAGAACTACAACTCTGCTGTTTTTTTTCACCCTCAACAGTTTTCCGTGTGTATGAAGACCACCCAATGGACATGGAGTCAACATGGGCCAGCGTCCCTGTGGAACGCTTTCGACACCTTGTAGAGTCCATGTCGCGACGCATCGAGGCTGTTCTGAGAGCAAAAGGGGTGCAACTAAATATTAGGAAGGTGTTCCTAATGTTTTGTACACTCAGGGTATATAGGGAATAGGGTTCCATCTAGGGCAGGGTTCCATCTCCCACGTGGACTCATGAGGTCATTACACCTTTGCAACCAGGTCAGAGAAACAGAATACAGGAACTATAAAAGCTTGTGGTAGGTAGGTAATGAAATTGCTCACTGTAATGTTTGTGTACTTAATACTTATAATTTCATATCTGTGTTTGTGTGCATGCATTTGTGGAAGAGCTTGCGATAAGCATATTCTTGTACTGTGTACGCTACACTATATCCTGTGCATAATGACAAGTCAACTTTGATGTGGCATGGACAGACATAGACAGACATGTGAGTACTATACACCCACCTTATGCAGATGTGTGAGTAGGTTGATCATCAGCTCCATTGCTGGATAGATTGAAGGACAGGCTGGTGTTGATGAAGGACTATGGTGTAATGGTCAGATCTGTTAGAACTTATCAGAAAGGGCAGCATTTTGGCGGATCTACAGAGCGGATATCTACGGAACGTCTTACCAACCAACCAGGCTCCACGGTGCCTGAGGGGCCAATCAATGAGGTGGAAGGAGCAATTCGGTCAATTCAAGGGATGAAATTCAAATATTGTGAACAAGCAGATATACAGTCCATTTGGAAAGTATTCAGACCCCTTGACTTTTTCAAAATGTTGTTACATTACAGCCTTATTCTAAAAGTGATTCATCATCAATCTACACACAATACCCCATAATGACAAAGCAAAAACTGATTTCTAGAAATGTTTGCAAATTTATAAACAAAAATTCTGGAAATATCACATTTACAAAAGTATTCAGACCCTTTACTCAGTACTTTGTTGACGCATCTTTGGCAGCAATTACAGCCTTGATTTATGACACTACAAGCTTACCACACCTGTACTTGGGTAGTTTCTCCCATTCTTCTCCTCAGATCCTCTCAAGCTCTGTCAGGTTGGATGGGAAGTGTCGCTGCACAGCTATTTTCAGGTCTCTTCAGAGATGTTTGATAGGGTTCAAGTCCGGGCTCTGGCTGGGCCACTCAAGGACTTTCAGAGACTTGTCCCGATGCCACTCCTGCATTGTCTTGGCTGTGTGCTTAGGGTCATTGTCCTGTTGGAAGGTGAACCTTTGCCCCACACTGAGGTCCGGAGCGCTCTGGAGCAGGTTTTCATCAAGGATCTCATTGTACTTTGCTCCGTTCATCTTTCCCTCGATCCTGACTAGTCTCCCAGTCACTGCCGCTGAAAAACATCCCCACACCATGATGCTGCCCTCACCATGCTTCACCGTAGGGATGGTGCCAGGTTTCCCCCAGACGTGACACTGGCATTTAGGCCAAATAGTTCAATCTTGGTTTCATCAGACCAGATAATCTTATTTCTCATGATTTTAGAGTCCTTTAGGTATCTTTTGGCAAACTCCAAGTGGGCTGTCGTGCCTTTTACTGAGGAATGGTTTCTGTCTGGCCACTTTGCCATAAAGGCCTGACTGATGGTCCCTCTGACAGAAATAGTTGTCATTATTGAAGGTTCTCCCATCTCCACAGAGGAACTCTGGAGCTCTGTCAGAGAGTCCATCGGGTTCTTGGTCACCTCCCTGACCAAGGCGCTTCTCCCCCGTTTGCTCAGTTTGACCAGCGGCCAGCTCTAGGAAGAGTCTTGGTGGTTCCAAGCTTCTTCTATTTAAGAATGATGGAGGCCACTGTGTTCTTGGGGACCTTCAATTCTGCAAAAATGTTTTGGTACCCTTCCCCAGATCTGTGCCTCCACATAATCCTGTCTCGAAGCTCTATGGACAATTCCTTCGACCTCATGGCTTGGTTTTTGCTCTGACTTGCACTGTCAACTGTGGGACCTTATATAGACAGGTGTGTGCCTTTCCAAATCATGTCCAATCAATTGAATTTACCACAGGTGGACTCCAATCAAGTTGTAGAAACATCTCAAGGATGATCAAAGGAAACAATATGCACCTGAGCTCAATTTCTAGTCTCATAGCAAAGGGTCTGAATACTTATGTAAATAAGATATTTTTTTATTTATTTTTAACACGTTTTCAAACATTTCTAAAAACCTGTTTTTGCTTTGTCATTATGGGGTAATGTATGTAGATTGATGAGGAAAAAATATATTTGATCAATTTTAGAATAATGCTGTAACAAAACTAAATGTGGAAAAAGGGAAGGGGTCTGAATACTTTCCAAATACACTGCACTATACAACATAAGGCGTTACAATGACTTCACCTGAATGAGCAAAAAGCCCACTGATAGTCCTATGGAAACATACAGCTCTCTGTCTCTCGTTCTCTCTCTCCCTCAAGAGGTCAAAAGCTGTTACTTTTACTTTGTAAGACACAAAATTGTACAAGCGTACATCGTGCTCTTCAATGTTTATTAGTTTCAACATAAGTAACACCCAGCCATGACATCTTAGCACTCTGACGTGCGTACGTGCGTATGTACGTGCGTGGGTGGGGTGGTGGGCAAGGAGAGGAGGTGTCATTAGATTAGTTGAATCTCTCTCTCTCCCCCTCTCACACCCTCTCTCTCTCTCAATCTGACTCTACATCTTAACAGAAATTAACCCTCTTCAATAAGAGAGTCTTTGCTGTCAGTCTGGTATAATTTCATTACTAGAACGCTAGTGATGAAGAGCCATTGGATCTCTCGCTGCCTTATTAAGCCATCATGGCCCTGTCCCAAATGGCACCCTATTCAGTACACTACTTTTGACCAGGGCTCTAGTCAAAAGTAGTCCACTATGTAGGGAAAAGTTCCTTTTGGAATGCAGCCCATATCATTGTGTCAACGGCTTCCTTGAATCTGAATCTAATTAACTGTCTGCTTTGCTCTACCGGTAACCACTAGGGATGTCTGCTCAACGTCTGAGCTGCTATAGTCTGGAGCCCTAGAAGTCTGTTCATTGCTCTAGTCCCCCACTGGAATGGGAGTATTGGAATGGGAGTATTGGAAGCTCTGTGAAAACAATGGTATTGTATGTTGAGGGAACTTGTTAAAAGGTCCCTCTCTCTCAAATCCAAATTCCTTGATTGACATGAGAAACATTGTGTCAATATTGCCAAAGCATCAATGTATGCAATATTCTTGAAATTGTAAGGTAATAATAAAACAATAAAAATAGAATAGTTAAAACGAAATCGAAATAACAACAATAGAATGATAACAGTGGATAGTAATATAAAATATAATCAATAATAGGTTAAACATGGAAAATAAGAAGCTACTATTATTACTACTAAAATGAATGCTACCACCACTGTTATTTACACTAATACCACAACTATCCCTACGATTACTATTACCAATACTTTAATTTCTACCAAAAATCTCTACTCACACACACACACACACACACACACACACACACAACCCCTGTTTAGTGTTACCAGAATGTAGTGACAGCCACTCCTCTTCCCCAGAGTGTGTAATCTCATTTAGTGAGCCACTGGTTTGAGAACTAGACCCAAAACATGACTAATTCTCTATTTACCCAATTATGAACACAACAACCTTGACCTTCTCTCCCCTTCACACTTTCAGGGTGCATCCCAAACAGCACCATATTCCCTATATAGTGCGATACTTTTGACCAGGGCCCTAGTGCATTATATAGGGAATAGGGTAATATTTGGGATGCAACCTCAGGGCTGGTTGCTTCATATTTAATGTTCAGCTACGATGGGGATGAAGTATAGTGGTTCCTTAATGTCCATAATGAGGGGTTAATGAGAGGAGTGGGCTTTGAAAGATTGCTGGTGCTGAGTTATAGAATTAGAATTCCATTCAATTCTATGTCTATGGTTGTAGCTACCACGGCAATTTGTTACTTCAAAAACGTTAGAGGTCTTTATAATCCATTAGGACACATTTTATATCAACAACATTTTATACCTGCCTGTGGGGCAAATTCTGGCGCTGTCCATGGAGATGAAATGTTGCCATGCCTTGACTGTGAAAGAACATGGATAGACGGGAAGAATAACAGGTCGCAGCTTCACTGATGCCAGAACAAACATACATAGATAGGCCTAACAAATTGTGCCAGGAAAAGTAGATATCCCATGGGTGGAGAGGGAAATGGAAGGGGCGATATAATAGCTGAGATGTAATGGACAATGTATATGTGGACAATCAACGTTTTCCAGATAGCTTTTAATTATGCATACTACACTGATAGGCCATATGCTCGTAAATAATTGGATGAATGACATATGTCCCTTCTTTGGGGGGGGGGGGTGGGGCAGTGCTACATTTAGTTGTAATGCTTTGTAAATGTTATGCACCCCATACCATAATCAGACAAAATCTTTAATAATAATGTCGTAAATAATTAAAACTTAGGCTACCCACCCAAAAAACAAAAGTGCTCATACTATCCATAAAATATAAATTTTTATTAAATGGGTTATGATGCTGAAGTTACCCACAGGCATTTGTCTTAAATGTCACATGATGGAAGCTTCGTCGATGCTTGATTGAACAGCTGTGTCGTATTCAGCTCACTCGAATCCAGAACGTTGATGAAGAGAAGTCTATGGATGCCAGTCTCTGGACCGTAGTTTTATCCAAAAGAGGGACATTATTTGTGGGCTGCATTTCGCAAAAGCTAACTTTGATTTTGTTTAATCAGTGAAGCTTCATAGACTAGCCATATCCACAAAGGCTGTCGCTTCCCAACTGCTGGCGCCAGGCTGAAGTGGAGTGCGCAACGAGTATTGTGTCCTGTTGTAGGGCACTAAGTGCGCGACACATTCACTGCTTCTCCGCGAGTCAACTGTAGACAAGTGTAGAGCGACACGAGAGGAACAGTATTGTAAGAAAAATAGCGCTTTCATCGACGAGACTTATTTGTGAAGGTAAACAATGTTTATTTCAATTATTTCCTTCCCTTTAGAAGTGTCTTTAGTAGGCTGTCCGAAATGTGTTCAGTTGAGATATAGGTGTTCAGAAGCGCCTCTTTAGTTTGTTCGTCTCCACGTGATATACTATTTTCTTCATTCACTGCTTTGTAAAAAATAACTAACTTTTCGAAGCATTAGTTTTAGAAGCTTATTCCTGGGATGTAGGCTCTAGCAATGTAAAAAAAAAAAAAAAACTTAACTGTTAAGGTCGAATAATGATAAACACTATCCTTTGTATAAATATTCAAATTAATTTAGTCAGTTATTGAGTTTAATCTGAATGAGAACGGTGTAGGCTGTTTATGTGGAGGGAAAACCTTCACTTCCATAAACATAACTTTTTACCATGTCGATGGGAATACGAATAGGTAGTTTTTACGACTGTGGGGGAACGATGTTTTCAGCATGAACTAATGTGTAAGCATTTTTTTTTTAAGAGAAGTCTGGAATTGACGTTGTTGGCAGCCTATTATAGATATAATTGCAAGCCCTTGCTTTGAAAATCGAAACGATATTGAACGCATCCCACTTGGTAATTTAACTTAGGTTTAGTGCATTACTGAAGAGCAGGACCAGGCAGACGTTGGTGGAAAGTGGCGTCAGTATCGATTTTGTTTGGTGGTTTGAGGTATCTGTGATGCTGTAATACGTTTGATAGCATATTTCACTATCACTGTGATCAAACCTGAAACGATCGAAAACGTTCTAACTTTACCCTACTGAATAGTGTTATTGACTATGTTTATTCCATGTGTAACTCTGTTTGTGTCTAACTGCTTTGCTTTATCTTGGCCAGGTCGCAGTTGTAAATGAGAACTTGTTCTCAACTAGCCTACCTGGTTAAATAAAGGTTACATAATCAAAGACCAACTAACTGTATCGTTTTGAATAAAACTGACGTTAAATTGCTGTTAAGTCATAATGAAGTAAGAGTAAGAGAGAAATGAGTTTATCTGCCAAGCCTATACATGCCTGTAGTCTTGGAGACTGGCAGTCATGAACAATGTTATTTAACCTTCTGGCAGTTACCACTGGCTAGTTCACAGCCAATGTACACTGACACAGCGTCAGCATCTGCTTGACAGGGAGCTAATACCACGCTCCCTCTTTTTCTTTTGGAGGTCCCATATCACAGAGCCTGCCTCTTCTTGTACAGTCTGTCCTCCTGTCTGTTCACTTTACACTATTACACTGTCTCAGCCAGCCTGCCTATGCTTCTGTCTGTCTCCTCTCTCCTATGGCACTGTCATAACAACACACTGACTCGTGACTTTTACATGTAAGTTCTGCTTCTTCCGACTGGCTCATTAGCCTATTCTGTCACATCCTGATCTTTCACCTGTCCTTGTGATTGTCTCCACCCACCTCCAGGTGTTGCCCATCTTCCCCTGTGTATATAAACCTGTGTTCTCTGTCTGTTGCCAGTTCGTCTTGTTTGTCAAGCCCACCAGTGTTTTTGTCAGCTTCTGCTTTTCCCCAGTCTCTCTTTTCTCATCCTCCTGGGTTTTTACCCTTGCCTGTCCTGACCCTGTACCCACCTGCCTGACCACTCTACCTGCCCCTGCCTGCCGTCCTGTACCTTTGCCCCACCTCTGGATTACCGACCTCTGCCAGACCTGAGCCTGCCTGCTGTCCTGTTCCTTTGCCGCTGTTGCTGTAATAAACATTGTTACTTCGACACGGTCTGCATCTGGGTCTTACCTTGATTCCTGATATATTCAGTCTTCCTTAATGTGGGAACCTTAGTATTGTGCCGCACACAAAGAGACATGGCTAAGTTAAGCCCTAAAAGAGAGAGTACTAGGTCTCATGACAAAGCCAGAGAATGTGCCATTTCTCTGGGTGACTGGCTGTGTAAGTGAAAATACATTTGAACAGATCCAATATAGATTTCTGACATAATCAACAGTGGAGTGTCTGAAAGATTTTATTTGAGAAAATGATCACCACAGTTAGTCTTTTATTTTTGGATCAGTTGATTGACAGGCTGCTGACATTCTGGCCTTGTTTGAAGAGGTGGAAACACTTTATTTGGATAGTCCATCTGTAGATGCTGTACAGATTATCTTCAGACTAACTATCTACTAACTCTAACCCTAGCTCTAACCTTAACCCTCATCCTTACCCTAAATTTAACCCTTACCCTACCCCAAACCTTAACCCTAACCCTTATTCTAAACTTAACCCTGACTATTACTGTAACCTTAGCAAGCAGTTGCTTATCAACAGATAGTTTGTTGATAGTATGACCATGTGTAGAGCACTTACAGATGGAAAATCGGGACTATCCAAATAAAGTGTGACCGAAGAGGCGAGCACAGCCAAGAAACACTGGCTGAGATCTGTCAGGGAGATGCCTTTGGAGCAGCATAAAAGGCTTGGAGCAAGGCAAGCACTGCTCAAGCCTACTAACATGTTCTGACATGAACTGTCCCCAGGCACTCAGTCAGAGGCAGTCCGTTGTTGCCTCTGAACCCTGAAGACTCAAGGCTGGTAAGATGCCCTCTGCAGAGTCTCCAGAGGTTTAACTGTTGGCTTGAGTTTGTGTTCAAAATTAAACCCTCTTTTCTTTTTTGTTGTTGTTGTGGAAATCGAAATATTTAGATTGAGGGCCATTGGAATGTTGTTTCGGGAGCACCGTGGTGAAATAACATGACCTTTACGCCATCCCTTTGCCTGGTATTTATTTTTGGGCTAAGTGACAGGTTTTGGGATGTTTTTATAGCCAAAATTACAGCATTACTAACAATAGTCTCTTGTGACGTATAGTAGATACTCTTGTAAGCACGGTGCTGGGGAAGAGTACCGGGAGTCTCGGAGTGTTTTGTAGGTCAGGAAGACTGTTTGACGTATGAGTATGACTGATTTAGCACAGCCCTGTAGTGCCTATGCTTGTGTTATATACAGGGGCTATGGAGGGTGATTGTGGCTAGCTAACTCCCTCCATAGCTGTGTTGGGGCTCCATGGCCCCATGTCATGTCCCCCATGTCCAGCCACTGTCCCCAGGGCTCTATAGTCCTCTGATGCTTGCCACCCCACTGACCACCAACTCGCATCAGTGGAACACACAGGCCACGTTACTCTGGAGACGGAGCATAGCGACATCCGGCCGTCATGGAAACTGGGTCAGTGGCTTTCCAGAAAGGAGTGTACAGACGAATCCTTGACAGTGACAGAAATAATGTTTTAAAAAAAAGACATTTTGGTTAACATGCATTTCTGTTCTACTACTGACAAATGTTTGAGTAACTCCAGACTTTATTGTCTTGGATTATAACCAGGTCCTAGTGTGAAAGTCACGTTCAGTGGTAGGGACCTAGTCAGTTGTGTAATAGAAGCCAAATTGGCTGTTTATAGTGTTGAATTTGCATGAGCTGCTATGTTCAGAATGCTTGGTATTAAAATGAGCAGGTATGTTCAGAATGCTTGGTATTAAAATGAGCAGGTATGTTCAGAATGCTTGGCATTAAAATGAGCTATGTTCAGAATGCTTGGTATTAAAATGAGCAGGTATGTTCAGAATGCTTGGTATTAAAATGAGCTGGTATAGCCTCTTAGCAACATCTACAAACACAGTCGATGACGTGTAAATTGAACTCTACAAATCCCAAATTACATTAGCCCATAGATCATAACGAGGACGGTTCCTCCAAGCAACCAATGGATAACGCCTTAGCCTAAAAATATCAATATCAAAAGACTAAACATAAATGTGATCCTGACCAGTGACCACCCTTTTTCCATGAGGCTGTGAGAGTTCTGGGAACAGAGTTCTGATTCATTGCAGGTTGTTTCCTTTCCCATCATTGACTTTCCGACCGTTGTGTTAAAAAACGGTAGTTGGTTTTTGGATTGAATTGAGGCTGGGTGCGTGCTAATTGAATGGACAGCGAGAGTACTGACTGACCTAGTTTCATTACTGATGATGCAGTGGGTTCCATTCCACTGGAGACAGTTAGATGCATGGTCAGTCTGATATCTGCTGTGGCCGTACAGCATTTACTGCGATGCGGCCTCTGCCGAAGTCAGAGCAAACATACTTTTTGCGCTTTGCGGAGCAGAGCTGTTGTCAAGGAAGTGAGTTTGTTTATACAGAACCTCCCGCCCCAACCTACCGTCAACCAATCATGTCAATTCGGAGCTATACGGAGCCATCCGCATTATTACAACATTTGAGAGGCGCACGGCGATGTGGTACGGAGCTTGATTTGGCCTCTGTATTCCTCCGGAGGCTCCGCAATTGCGTCACACCCTCCATACGAAGCCTCCGACCACATTGTCGGGTCAAGCATAAATTGGCTTTTGGTCGCTGTTAAAATGAACTCCGCCCTCGCGTGGTGAGTGGCGGGAAACACACCACAGGACACTGGGTCACGTTCATAAGGCACCAACTGGAGAAAAATAAAACAGAACTGGGACTTGTCTAACAAGAAACTATCATTTTAGTTTTCTGTTGCAGAATATTTTAAAGCATTTTCTATTGCTTGCTTTATGAACATAACCCAGAGTAGGTGCATGGTCAAAATGGCTGGTGGTGCTATCAAATAAGACTGTTAGGTTTCTATAGTAATAAAAAGTACCAGACACTAAACAGAAAGTACGGTTCACTAGATTGTTGCTGTTGGGTGTTCATCCGTGTATTGGATTCCAGTCACAGGAAGGATGTGCCCATCTTCTTCAAAGGTAGTTTGTTGTAATGCAAAGAGGGACTGAGGCTTTTTGCATCTCCCGGCTTAGGCCCTGGAAGCTTTGAACATCTAATGAGAAACGTTGGTCAATAGACAGTTTTTCTCGGATCAATCGCCATTCATAATCCCATACGGGCTGGAACGATATGTGGACTGAATTAGTATTCATAGTAGATTGAATGGGGCCTGTTGATCTCTTTGTGTGTGAATGGACATGATAGAGAATTTGGTTATTGGATGTGGGTATCCTTTGATCTAATACGAAAAGTGTGTGTGTGTGTGTGTGCAGATGCAAGCATGTGTGTTATGTGCATTTGTCGATAAGTTTCTTGGAAACCAATGACTCACACATTGAACTGGCAAGTTGGACATCATCATAGCTCCCTGTACTCCCCACTGTACCATGGCAACAGGTATTAAGCCTTTGCCAAGACTGTGCTTCAAGTGGCGAGGATGGGACACAATGACACTCTCAAACAATGATATATTCGAAATTATCAACTGGGTTCTAGCCCTGAATGCTGATTGGCTGAAAGCTATTGTATATCAGACCGTATACCATGGGGTATGACAAATGTATTTTTACTACTCTAATTGTGTTGTCGTGCCAAAGAACAGCCCTTAGCTGTGGTATATTGGCCATATACAATATACACTTAGATGTATATTGGCCATATACCACACCCCCTTGGGCCTTATTGCTTAAATAGACTCCCTGTTTGGATTCTGTCTTTTATCTAAGATGTGACACTTGTAAGTGGATCCATACCAATCTAGGAAACTTGTTTTAAAAAATTGATGATTCCAAAATCAAAAAACCACTAGCTACTGATGATAAGCATTTAATCGTGCTATCCTTTGGGTGGGCAGAGCAAATGGCTCCTCATAAGGTTGCTGGCACTAGGATAATGACATCTAAGGGAATTGGAAATAACTAAAATATTACATATTAATCTTTTCTTTCTCATTTTCATGTTGAGGTAGAGGATATTGTTCTGCTCTAACGGCAACTATTTCACCATGACACTTAGATGTCAACTAGATGAAACTGCATTCCCACTTCTGACTGCCTGGTATTTTCACTGTAGAAAAGATAAGTCTGTCTGGATATTTCTCCTAGTCTTTTACTTGTATATGGCCCAAAAGTCAACAACACCCTGCACTGGTTGCTTTCTCCTGGAATAAGAGTTCATGAATATACAACAGAATATCTTTGCTAATAACTTCCTGTGGAAGTAGCTGTTTGGAGACTTCATAGAACCAGTTAACCAGCATTAATGTACACAGGCAAATCTGTAAATAAATAAAAAAAAACTTATTTTTTCCCCCAACTGAAAGCTTTAAAACATTTCTACTCTATTTCTTCTGAATTGCAGGTCCATATTGGTTCAAATCCTAAAAGTCCTCATCTTTCAGCATCAGATAGTGACTATGTAGCAAAGCCAGGCATGGCAAAGTTCTCCCTGCCTCCACTTGTCTCTGGTTCATTCCAAATGTCTTGGGCCCTTCTCTCCCCATCCAAACACTTGTCGTGCCCCTCTGGCAACCAGTCTCCCCATCTGCGACAGCCAGCCCCGAAAAGCCTGCAAACGTCACCGTCCAAATACAGTCCCATAGAGTTGGAATGGAGAATCACACACTTTTACCCTATTCCCCAGCCACTTTAATATGGACCGACTATTTCTGACTGATCGCACAAGGACTAATGACGTCTGTACATTTTTAAACCATCTTGCACTGATGACGTGTGATCAACAGTCAGGCTGTTCTGTCATTTAATCTTCTGTCATTTATTCGGTCATTATGTTTTGTATAATTTAGTATTCTGTTATTTGGTGCTCTGTCAGTATTGTGATTTGGTGTTGTGATTTAGTGTTCTGTCATTTTGCATTGTCATTCAGTGTCCTGTTATTCGAGGCATAGCGTTTTGTCATTTTATGGTTATCTATCATTTGAAATGTTTTTATTTAGAAAACTGTAGTTCTGTCTACACCAGGAAATAGGGCTTCTATACATTGAAGTTCAAACTGCCTTGATAGATCTCTATTTTTAGATGTTTGGTAATGATGCCTTGTGTGTGTGTGTGGGGGGGAACGAGCACAACTGGATGCTAGCATCGAACGTTAACCACCCTATGATAAAACACAGTAGCCTGTCAATGAATGGCCTTGTGCGTCACACGCAAGCTAGTGCGTCACACGCAAGCTAGTGCGTCACACGCAAGCTAGTGCGTCACACGCAAGCTAGTGCGTCACACGCAAGCTAGTGCGTCACACGCAAGCTAGTGCGTCACACGCTAGCGAAGCCACTGGTGTTGAAAGGCTGGTATTAATGTCTAAGTGGACGTGTGGGTAAGAGCTGTACTGAATGGGGACTGATTGGCTACCTGATAATGGCCCTCATTTGCTTTCCCCTCATTGCTTACACCCGCTGGACCTATGTGCTAAGAAGTCCCATTTGATTGACTGTTGAGTCTATGGCTGTGTTCCAATCACCTCCTCGTCTCCTTTCCTTCCTGATAGCTGACCAATGGTAATTTTCAACCTCTGAGTGAGCTACGTGGCCCAAATTTACTTTTGGTTTGAAGAGAAGGCCTATGGACCTTTTGCCTTCATCCACTTCTAATTAAATGGAATTGATTTTCTAATTGTATAAATTATAAAGTGGTTCATTGTAGAGGTCGACCGATTAATTAGGGCTGATTTCAAGTTTTTATAAAAATCGGAAATTGGTATTTTTGGACACCGATTTTTTTTTTTTTACACCTTTATTTAACTAGGCAAGTCAGTTAAGAACACATTCTTATTTTCAATGACGGCCTAGGAACGGTGGGTTAACTGCCTCGTTCAGGGACAGAACGACAGATTTTTACCTTGTCAGCTCAGGGATTCAATCTTGCAACCTTACGGTTAAGTAGTCCAACGCTCTAACCACCTGCCTCACGAGAAGCCCGCCTGTTACGCGAATGCAGTAAGAAGCCAAGGTAAGTTGCTAGCTAGCATTAAACTTATCTTATAAAGAACAATCAATCAATCATAAGCACTAGTTATAACTACACATGGTTGATGATATTACTAGTTTATCTAGTGTGTCCTGCGTTGCATATAATCGATGCAGTGCGCATTTGCGAAACAGGGCTGTCGTTGCTCCAACGTGTACCTAACCATAAACATCAATGCCTTTCTTAAAATCAATACACAGAATTATATATTTTTAAACCTGCATATTTAGCTAAAAGAAATCCAGGTTAGCAGGCAATTTACCCAGGTGAAATTGTGTCACTTCTCTTGCGTTCATTGCACGCAGAGTCGGGGTATATGCAACAGTTTGGGCCGCCTGGCTCATTGCGAACTAATTTGCCAGAATTTTATGTAATTATGACATAACATTGAAGGTTATGCAATGTAACAGGAATATTTAGACTTATGGATGCCACCCGTTAGATAAAATACGGAACGGTTCTGTATTTCACTGAAAGAATAAACGTTTTGTTTTCGAGATGATAGTTTCCAGATTCGACCATATTAATGACCTAAGGCTCGTATTTCTGTGTGTTATTATGTTATAATTAAGTCTATGATTTGATAGAGCAGTCTGACTGAGCGATGGTAGGCACCAGCAGGCTCGTAAGCATTCATTCAATCAGCACTTTCGTGCGTTTTGCCAGCAGCTCTTCGCAATGCTTCAAGCATTGCACTTTATGACTTCAAGCCTATCAACTCCCAAGATTAGGCTGGTGTAACCGATGTGAAATGGCTAGCTAGTTAGCGGGGTGCACGCTAATAGCGTTTCAAATGTCACTCGCTCTGAGACTTGGAGTAGTTCCCCTTGCTCTGCATGGGAAACGCTGCTTCGAGGGTGGCTGTTGTCGATGTGTTCCTGGTTTGAGCCCAGGTAGCGGCGAGGAGAGGGATGGAAGCTATACTGTTACACTGGCAATACTAAAGTGCCTATAAGAACATCCAATAGTCAAAGGTATATGAAATACAAATCGTATAGAGAGAATTAATCCTATAATTCCTATAATAACTACAACCTAAAACTTCTTACCTGGGAATATTGAAGACTCATGTTAAAAGGAACCACCAGCTTTCATATGTTCTCATGTTCTGAGCAAACTACTTAAACGTTAGCTTTTTTACATGGCACATATTGCACTGTTACTTTCTTCTCCAACACTTTGTTTTTGCATTATTTAAACCAAATTGAACATGTTTCATTATTTATTTGAGGCTAAATTGATTTTATTGATGTATTATATTAAGTTAAAATAAGTGTTCATTCAGTTTTGTTGTAATTGTCATTATTACAAATAAATTAAATATCGGCCGATTAATCGTTATCAGCTTTTTTTTGGTCCTCCAATAATCGGTATCGGCGTTGAAAAATAATAATCGGTCGACCTCTAGTTTATTGGTAATGATAGAATAGACCAGTGTCATTACACGCTTTGCTGTACCATAGTGAGTCAACCGTAGTGGGAGAGATGACGTGTTGCATCCACAGTCAGAGGTCAGATTAGATATTTACATTACCACTGTCACATCAAATCAAATCAAATTTTATTAGTCACATACACATGGTTAGCAGATGTTAATGCGAGTGTAGCGAAATGCTTGTGCTTCTAGTTCCGACAATGCAGTAATAACCAACAAGTAATCTAACCTAACAATTCCACAACTACTACCTTACACACACACACAAGTGTAAAGGGATAAAGAATATGTACATAAAGATATATGAATGAGTGGTGGTACAGAACGGCATGGCAGATGCAGTAGATGGTATAGAGTACGGTATATACATATGAGATGAGTACTGTAGGCTATGTAAACATTGTATTAAGTGGCATAGTTTAAAGTGGCTAGTGGTACATGTATTGCATAAAGATGGCAAGATGCAGTAGATGATATAGAGTACAGTATATATACATATGAGATGGGTAATGTAGGGTATGTAAACATTGTATTAAGTGGCATTGCTTAAAGTGGCTAGTGGTACATTTTTACATAATTTCCATCAATTCCCATTTTTAAAGTGGCTGGAGTTGTCAGTATGTTGGCAGCGGCCGCTAAATGTTAGTGGTGGCTGTTTAACAGTCTGATGGCCTTGAGATAGAAGCTGTTTTTCAGTCTCTCGGTCCCTGCTTTGATGCACCTGTACTGACCTCGCCTTCTGGATGATAGCGGGGTGAACAGGCAGTGGCTTGGGTGGTTGTTGTCCTTGATGATCTTTATGGCCTTCCTGTGACATCGGGTGGTGTAGGTGTCCTGGAGGGCAGGTAGTTTACCCCAGATGATGCGTTGTGCAGACCTCACTACCATCTGGAGCGCCTTACGGTTGTTGGCGGAGCAGTTGCCGTACCAGGCGGTGATACAGCCCGACAGGATGCTCTCGATTGTGCATCTGTAGAAGTTTGTGAGTGCTTTTGGTGACAAGCCGAATTTCTTCAGCCTCCTGAGGTTGAAGAGGCGCTGCTGCGCCTTCTTCACAACGCTGTCTGTGTGGGTGGACCAATTCAGTTTGTCCGTGATGTGTACACCGAGGAACTTAAAACTTTCCACCTTCTCCACTACTGACCCGTCGATGTGGATAGGGGGGTGCTCCCTCTGCTGTTTCCTTAAGTCCACAATCATCTCCTTTGTTTTGTTGACGTTGAGTGTGAGGTTATTTTCCTGACACCACACTCCGAGGGCCCTCACCTCCTCCCTGTAGGCCGTCTCGTCGTTGTTGGTAATCAAGCCTACCACTGTAGTGTCATCCGCAAACTTGATGATTGAGTTGGAGGCGTGCATGGCCACGCAGTCGTGGGTGAACAGGGAGTACAGGAGAGGGCTCAGAACGCACCCTTGTGGGGCCCCAGTGTTGAGGATCAGCGGGGTGGAGATGTTGTTACCTACCCTCACCACCTGGGGGCGGCCCGTCAGGAAGTCCAGGACCCAGTTGCACAGGGCGGGGTCGAGACCCAGGGTCTCGAGCTTGATGACGAGTTTGGAGGGTACTATGGTGTTAAATGCTGAGCTGTAATCGATGAACAGCATTCTCACATGGGTATTCCTCTTGTCCAGATGGGTTAGGGCAGTGTGCAGTGTGGTTGCGATTGCGTCGTCTGTGGACCTATTGGGTCGGTAAGCAAATTGGAGTGGGTCTAGGGTGTCCGGTAGGGTGGAGGTGATATGGTCCTTGACTAGTCTCTCAAAGCACTTCATGATGACGGAAGTGAGTGCTACGGGGCGGTAGTCGTTTAGCTCAGTTACCTTAGCTTTCTTGGGAACAGGAACAATGGTGGCCCTCTTGAAGCATGTGGGAACAGCAGACTGGGATAAGGATTGATTGAATATGTCCGTAAACACACCAGCCAGCTGGTCTGCGCATGCTCTGAGGACGCGGCTGGGAATGCCGTCTGGGCCTGCAGCCTTGCGAGGGTTAACACGTTTAAATGTTTTACTCACCTCGGCTGCAGTGAAGGAGAGCCCGCAGGTTTTGGTAGGGGGCCGTGTCAGTGGCACTGTATTGTCCTCAAAGCGGGCAAAAAAGTTGTTTAGCCTGTCTGGGAGCAAGACATCCTGGTCCGCGACGGGGCTGGTTTTCTTTTTGTAATCCGTGATTGACTGTAGACCCTGCCACATACCTCTTGTGTCTGAGCTGTTGAATTGCGACTCGATTTTGTCTCTGTACTGGGACTTAGCCTGTTTGATTGCCTTGCGGAGAGAATAGCTACACTGTTTGTATTCGGTCATGCTTCCGGTCACCTTGCCCTGGTTAAAAGCAGTGGTTCGCGCTTTCAGTTTCACGCGAATGCGGCCATCAATCCACGGTTTCTGGTTTGGGAATGTTTTAATCGTTGCTGTGGGTACGACATCGTCAATGCACTTCCTAATGAACTCGCTCACCGAATCAGCATATTCGTCAATATTGTTGTTGGACGCGATGCGGAACATATTCCAATCCGCGTGATCGAAGCAGTCTTGAAGCGTGGATTCAGATTGGTCGGACCAGCGTTGAACAGACCTGAGCGCGGGAGCTTGTTGTTTGAGTTTCTGTTTGTAGGCTGGAATCAACAAAATGGAGTCGTGGTCAGCTTTTCCGAAAGGGGGGCGGGGGAGGGCCTTATATGCGTCGCGGAAATTAGTATAACAATGATCTAGGGTTTTCCCAGCCCTGGTAGCACAATCGATATGCTGATAGAATTTAGGGAGTTTTGTTTTTAGATTAGCCTTGTTAAAATCCCCAGCTACGATGAATGCAGCCTCAGGGTGTGTGGTTTCCAGTTTACAAAGAGTCAGATAAAGTTCGTTCAGGGCCATCGATGTGTCTGCTTGGGGGGGAATATATACGGCTGTGATTATGATTGAAGAGAATTCCCTTGGTAGATAATGCGGTCGACATTTGATTGTGAGGAGTTCTAGATCAGGTGAACAGAATGACTTGAGTTCCTGTGTGTTGTTATGATGATCACACCACTTCTCGTTAATCATAAGGCATACCCCCCCGCCCCTCTTCTTACCGGAAAGATGTTTGTTTCTGTCGGCGCGATGCATGAAGAAACCAGCTGGCTGCACCGACTCCGTTAGCGTCCCTTGAGTTAGCCATGTTTCCGTGAAGCAGAGCACGTTGCAATCCCTGATGTCTCTCTGGAATGCTACCCGTGCTCGGATTTCATCAACCTTATTGTCAAGAGACTGGACATTGGCGAGTAGTATGCTAGGGAGTGGAGCGCGATGTGCCCGTCTCCGAAGCCTGACCACGAGACCGCCTCGTTTGCCCCTTTTTCGGCGTCGCACAGGGTCGCCGGCTGGGATCAGATCCATTGTATTGTGTGGAAGGCAAAACACTGGATCCGTTTCGGGAAAGTCATATTCCTGGTAGGAACGATGATGAGTTGACGTTAATCGTATATTCAGTAGTTCCTCCCGACTGTATGTAATGAAACCTAAGATTACCTGGGGTACCGATGTAAGAAATAACACATAAAAAAACAAAATACTGCATATTTTCCAAGGAACGCGAAGCGAGGCGGCCATCTCTTTTCGGCGCCGGAAGTGTGCAACCAACGGCTCTGACTCAGTCCTTTGAAACAATGAACATGCAAAAGCCCTTTAAATGAGATGCATTAGTCTCATCTTATACATTTGTACCCATACATTATCAATATCGTGATACAAGGGGCCGTGAGGCCATGTTATCAATATCGTGATACAAGGGGCCGTGAGGCCATGTTATCAATATCGTGATACAAGGGGCCGTGAGGCCATGTTATCAATATCGTGATACAAGGGGCCGTGAGGCCATGTTATCAATATCGTGATACAAGGGGCCGTGAGGCCATGTTATCAATATCGTGATACAAGGGGCCGTGAGGCCATGTTATCAATATCGTGATACAAGGGGCCGTGAGGCCATGTTATCAATATCGTGATACAAGGGGCCGTGAGGCCACGTGAAGCCATGCAAGTCGTTGCAAAAAGAAACACAAAGCCTGAATAGACTGGTATTTCTCTCTCACACACACACACTCCCACTCAAAAACAGCCAGTGACAGTAAACAGACAACTCATTATGTAAAAGAACTGCCTTTTCAACACATATATCCCCATGCATGCCCAGAAACCAGGCTTCTAGCTAGCGTGGGCAACAGCTACTGCAACCAAGTGATCAGTGCTGCTTATGACTGATGAGCATCAACATCAATATGCTGTTGCATATGTCACACCACCATAGTGTAAGACTGCTACACTTTTGCTTGACAGGATCAAGTTGTGTTAATCAGATGGGTCTTGACTGGATCATGTTGTGTTAATCAGATGGGTCTTGACTGGATCATGTTGTGTTAATCAGATGAATCTTGACTGGATCATGTTGTGTTAATCAGATGGGCTGAATTATGGAATATGAGGAGTAATTCACAGGCCTCCCCAGCACTATTAGTGGTGTGTGTGGTTTTGGCCTGAGGCAAAGCGAGGGCAGACAGACCTACAACTGCAGTTCAAAGTTCAGCTTTTTCAAAATCAGCCCAATGTTCATGAAGCATGAAACACTGTATGGTTCGTTTAAAAAATATTTTGAGAGTTCAGGGCACTAGGCTAGATTTTCCTTACTTGAAAAAAAAATACAGCTAAACTGACAAAGTAATACACTAATATAAAAGTACACTGAACTATGATACACCGATTAGATGTCAGGATGGAAAGGAGAGCAGGGAGGATTACTGGGACATTTTTATACACTGAGACATGCCTGGCAGGCAACGCTCATGGCTTAAACTACCTACAAGTTTGTCTGGCAATTGACAACTGGGACGCAGGATTGACCATTGGGTCTTAGCCATTGCCTTACAATTGACCATTAGGACATAGACATGACCTTATCATTGACTACTGTTACACCGACCACTTTCTATTAACTCTCCACTAACTCCGTCCTCTCTGTCTCCCTGCAGCTCCTCTTTCTGCCGGTGGCGCCCCCTGCAGTTGTGGTATGACCCTGTGTGGCAGGAAGGTGTTGACGGTGCTAAGCAGCGTGTTCGCTGTGTGCGCCCTGGGCCTGCTGGGCATCGCTGTCAGTACTGACTACTGGCTCTATCTGGAGGAGGGCGTCATCCTGCCCCTCAACCAGAGCACCGAGTTACGCATGTCCCTGCACTCGGGCCTCTGGAGGGTCTGCTTCACAGCTGGTAAGTTTCTGGTTAGGGGTAGACGTTGCCCCGTAATTACAGATCTAGGATCAGTTCAGATTAGAGATACATATGTCCCTGCAGTCAGAGCTGTGGAGGGTCTGATTCATATTTGGTGAGTAGATGTTGCCCCTCAGGCACAAATGTAAAATCAAGGTCAATTAAAAAAAAGATGTATGCTTTGTCACAAACACCAGATAGGTATAGGGAAATGTGTGGTTTTACGGGGTCAGCCATACACTCTTAGAAAAAAGGTTTCCGAAAGGGTTCTTCCGCTGTCCCCGTGGAGAACCCTTTTTGGTTCCAGGTAGAACCCTTTTGGAACATACAACCTAAAAGGGTTCTCCTATTGGGACAGCCAAAGAACCCTTTTGGTGGAACCATTTGGGTTGTATGTACCCTTTCTACAGAGGGTTCTACCTGGAACCAAAAAAAGGTTATTCTATGGGGACTGCCAAATACCACTAAGGTTCTAGTAACACCTTTTTTCTACGAGTTTAGTAGTACGGCGCCCCTGGAGCAAATTAGGGTTAAGTGCCTTGCTCAAGGACACATAGTCAGATTTTTACTTTGTCGGCTCGGGTATTAGAACCAGCTTTCGGTTACTGGCCCAACGCTCCAGCTGCTAAGCTACCTGCCACCTTAGATGTTGCCCCTTACCCTTAGGCACAAATCTAGGATCAAGGTAGATGCTGCCCCTTAGGTGTCCCAAGATCATCATAACCCTTAACCATTCAGGGACACTGACCATTGTTTACTATCTGAAGTTTCTACGTCTGACTGGTAGCTTCTAGCTGGCCTCGGTGCCAGTCTGTTTCTGTTTTGGTAAGTGATGACAGGAGTTGGCGAGGAGGAGAAACAGTCTGGCACTCCAGGCTGATTCACTAGACCGTCACAGGACCCACTCTTGAGAGTCAAATGTTCATCCTCTTCTCTCTCCACTCCCTCTCGGCTGCGTCCCAATAATCTGTCCTTGAGTTACCCTGTCCACCCATGTTGTGTTATTACCATGTCCTATCAACTCAGCCTGGCTGCTCTCTCTCGCTCTAGGATGCTGACGGTGAAAAAATCATGCTCTTCTACATTCTCTTTTTCCTTTGTCACTACCCCATGTGTCCCATTGCTGAACTGTTCCTCAGCGCTGGCCATGCCGCTCGTCATTCCAGCATACAACACCTGTCTTATTGTGCAGGTCCATAAACTGGCCCACTTTCTGAAGACGCAGTAGTGACCCTACTAGCCAAGCTAACCCAACACCCCTGTTCACTTTCTCCTTCTACTCTAACTGTGAAAAGCCTTGTTTAAAGGGGAACTAACACTGGCTTCTCTCCACCCTGCATGGTTACCTTGTGCCCTATCACAGGGATGCTCCTCCCCTTCCGACCCCACCCCCTCGCTGCACTGAGACATGCTGGGAGCTTGAAGTGGAAGCAGGAAGTACTAACTTTCAGCCCTTTTCTCTCTTGGCGACGCTATCTTTCAAAGTGTTTCCGAGCAGTAAACCAGGTATTCACTTCCTCTCTGATGTACTGTACTCTCTCCCTAGGTAGCCTCTGGATACTGAGGTTGACACAATCAAATGTAGCCAGTGCATTAGACTGAAACGAATGAGCTAACATTTACTGTATTTAAAATACATGCACTTGCCAAGTAATATTTGTCAGGACAATAAACAGGATTTGTTTCTATATTGCCATTATACCAGTGAAGGCTGGTGGAGGTAGAAATTGGGAGGACGGGCTAATTTCTCCCTTCACCAGCATTATACTTTCCAGGAAGTATCACAAACTGACATATGATGGTACAAAGCACATTCCTAGGTACTTCCATGTAACATGTCTTTTTTGCCCTCAGTGTCCATCCTGACCTCCACATGTTCTCAAGCAGCACACTGTCAACATGACATGTTTCTGTGGTGATTAAATAGCGGATGTTTTGCCTTGGTCCAAAAGACCAACTTCCATTGAAGGACTAATGAACCATTATTTGTGTTTTAGCTGCGATTTAATGGCCTTGTTGCTAAACTGCCCCAGCTAGCTGTCTGTTTGACCCAGAAACTCTAGGCTTGTGTTTAGTTAGGCCCTGTGTGTCTGTCACTATCTGACCTAGTACTGTTATGATACATCATTACAACATAAAGAGTGAATGGACTGTGTTATGCCCAGTATTGATGCTGCGGTGCGTCCGTTGAGTGGTAAATGCAGCTGTTGGTCCCAGTCTCTGTTTGATTTGTGCTTGTATTGACTCTGGTCAATCCACTGATGTATAAAAGCTCACTTCTCTCATGTCCATGAGACTGGGAAGAAGATGTTCTGACTAGGGTGCTATAGTAGTTAGAAATGGCAAACAGGTCACTGGTTGATCGACATGCACATAAGGCCAGTTTCCTGGACTGGAAGACACCTTTAGAGGAGATTTTCCATTGAACATGCTTTTTAGTCCAGGAGTATGCCTAATATGAGTCCAGTAAACCACCGCATAGCGAGTAAGAAAAATGAAGGGGATTTGTTATATTGAGTTAGAACAAACTGAAATAAGCCACCTATCGACTTTGGACCATAGACATTAAAACCAGTAGATAGTGCTGACGCTAATGTCATCCATGCATTCCTATGGAAAATTTGAAGGGCGCCATATTGCTGAATGGGGCTGAATGGCACTTCCTCGTAGCCTGTGATTGGTCTTTTTCAGTACATGGTCCTGAATGATGACAAATGTAGTAGTCAGAATGGATCACTGTTTAATTCAATCTATTGATTTGTAGCGAACTTTAAAATAATTCATGTTGGGATCAAACTTGATCATAATAAACTAATTTTAGAGACCAAAACCTCCCTCAAATTTTGGGGCCGTTCTGGCGATTAGAATTTACGTAGGCTTTCTTGGCCAAACCATGGCTTTTGGCACCGCTAGGTTGCTATGAAGTAGACGACCAGCAGAGCTTGTGACTTCACGCTCCAGACCAGAAACTGGGGACCTGCTTTGGACATGTAGGGGTACTGTACGAAAGTACAAATACATGTCCTTTTATTCCAAACCATCTAACCATGGTTCACCAAGTCCTCCTCCTGGCCTAACCAGGTACAATGCTGGGAAATGGTGCTTTAATTTTGATTGTTTTTCTGGGCAGAGCTGAATAGTATTTATGAACATATAGTATGTCTGAAAGTTGCAGTCTAATTTGATTCCAT
Source organism: Salvelinus alpinus (assembly GCF_045679555.1). Classification (NCBI taxonomy): domain Eukaryota; kingdom Metazoa; phylum Chordata; class Actinopteri; order Salmoniformes; family Salmonidae; genus Salvelinus; species Salvelinus alpinus. The sequence continues at coordinate 68,160,770 of NC_092087.1, read as the reverse complement.
TTATTATTTAATACATTTTACTGCAGTCCATCGCCACAGCAATAGTTGTGCAACATCATTATAAATCCATTTGCTGCAACCTCTATATAATTGTGACTTGTCTAGTGTTACTGTTAATGGTGTTTGTCATCGTTGACACTATGGGATGCGTTCCAAATGCCCCCCTTTTCCCTAAATAGTGCATTACTTTTGACCAGAGCCCTGGTCAAAAGTAGTGCACTATTTAGGGAATAGGGGGGCATTTGGGACGGGCCATTATGGCTTAATAAGGCAGCGAGGGATCCCATGGCTCTTCATCATTAGCCTTCTAGTAATTAAATTATACCAGACTGACAGCAAAGACTCACTTATTGAAGAGTGTTATTTACTGCTAAGACTCTGCAGCGTGAGAGAGAGATTCAAACCCGCGCACGCATGCATACACGCACACACACACACACACACACACACACACACCATCACCTGTGGGTAGGGTGAAATTAAAATAAACACTCTTTCGTCACAGGACAGGGTGATAAAATGTCATGGCTGGGTGTTGGAACAAGCACTTGTATCTTCCTCTTTCCTCATCTAACAACCCTGGTGTCTGTGTTAATGGATTTAGACAACTCCCAACTCTGTCACAGTTCTCTCCTATGTCTATTCCCAACTCTGTCACAGTTCTCTCCTATGGCTATTCCCTATTCTATGCAACAGTTCTCTCCTATGTCTATTCCCTATTCTATGCAACAGTTCTCTCCTATGTCTATTCCCAGCTCTATGCAACAGTTCTCGTATGTCTATTCCCAGCTCTATGCAACAGTTCTCTTCTATGTCTATTCCCAACTCTATGCAACAGTTCTCGTCTATTTCCTATTAATCTACGTTCATGCCATTTAATTCCTGCACAATTCCATTGATTAACTCTACTTACCCCCTTTTCTAGCAATGAGCCCCAAGTGTGTGAGCTTTGTATTTACATGTTAAAGGTGTGATAAAGGGTTAATAAATGCCGTCTTCTCCTTTGCTTGTGTTGTAGGAGATGAGAAGGGCCGTTGTTTCACCATTGAGTATGTGATGCCCACCAACGTGCAGCTGACGTCGGAGTCTACAGTTAGTGTGCTGAGTAAGTGAAGAAGACTTGTCATACGCTCATCTCAGTGTCATCTTCCTCTGTTCTGGGGACATATCAAATGTCTTAGAGTCGTAGTGCTGATTTAGGATCAGTTTTACCTTTTTTAGATCACAATGTACAGTATAAGATAACATGGACAGGCGGATACGTTAGGAATACGGGCTCTGGTCCCGAGCACAAACACATCTGTTCTGTTGTGGGAGGGCATAAAGGTAGGGCCAATAGTTTTTCCTGACTGTATGACCTGGCAAGTCATTAACTATCATATAACCAGAGCCCAGACTTTTTCCAGATCAGATGACATGGTCAGGAAGAGATCCTGGCCTAACTCCTAGGCCGCCAGACAGACTGCTGTCACTTTAGGCCTCAAGATATTTCTGTTGTTAAAATATAAAAAATAACTTTGACATAAGTTCAGTGATAGATGAGGGGTATGCCTGAGGAGAGGAAGAACATGCTTCATCGTCAATCCCACAAGGTCCATTCTGATAATGTCAAACAAAAGGCATGAGTTTCAATGGAATGTCCTTCCTTTGCCTACATTACTCACAATTATCATAATGAATAATAGTCAATTCGGTGGACAATGATGCGATACACGTACTGTATGTCATATACATATGTCATACCCCCAGAGAGACCGAAGGTACTCATGGTATGCATGATGTATGCTTTGAAGCATGACATGGCGTGGCCAGGCCTACAAGCCCTCAATCCAGCCTCTCTCAGCCTGTTGCGGACAGTCTGAGCACTGATGGAGGGATTGTGCGTTCCTGGTGTAACTCGGGCAGTTGTTGTTGCCATCCTGTACCTGTCCCGCAGGTGTGATGTTTGGATGTACCGATCCTGTGCAGGTGTTACACGTGGTCTGACACTGCGAGATGATCAGCTGTCCGTCCTGTCTCCCTCTAGCGCTGTCTTATGCGTCTCACAGTACGGACATTGCAATGTATTGCCCTGGCCACATCTGCAGTCCTCATGCCTCCTTGCAGCATGCCTAAAGCACGTTCACGCAGATGAGCAGGGACCCTGGGCATCTTTCTTTTGGTGTTTTTCAGAGTCAGTAGAAAGGCCTCTTTAGTGTCCTAAGTTTTCAGAACTGTGACCTTAATTGCCTACTGTCTATAAGCTTTTAGTGTCTTAACGACCCTTCCACAGGTGCATATTCATAAATTGTTTATGGTTTATTGAACAAGCATGGGGAAACGGTGTTTAAACCCAATACAATACATCTCCCGGGTGGCGCAGTGGTCTAGGGCACTGCATCGCAGTGCTAGCTGCGCCACCAGAGTCTCTGGGTTCGCGCCCAGGCTCTGTCGCAGCCGGCTGCAACCGGGAGATCCGTGGGGCGACGCACAATTGGCATAGCGTCGTCCGGGTTAGGGAGGGTTTGGCCGGTAGGGATATCCTTGTCTCAGTATGTTAAAAAAAAAAATAATAATGTTATAAAATGTATGCACTCTACTGTAAGTCGCTCTGGATAAGAGCGTCTGCTCTTGGCCGGTAGGGATATCCTTGTCTCAGTATGTAAAAATTTAATAAAATGTATGCACTCTACTGTAAGTCGCTCTGGATAAGAGCGTCTGCTAAATGACTAAAATGTAAAATGTTATTTGGATTTTATGAATAATCTTTGAAATACAGGGTCCTGAGAAAGGGACGTTTCTTTTTTTGCTGAGTGTCTTTTTTTTGTGGAAATACTTGGGAACAGATTTAGTAAATTAAACACATTTTTAGCTGAATGTTGCCAACCCCTACCGTATGCTCTGTGTAAGAGAAAATATAAATCCATATGGCACAGGCTTGGGATGGACTGAATGGATGTAAGGTAGAGTAGTGCTACAGTGGTCCCAACTGACACACATCCACAGAATCTACACAACTCCCCCCATATAGATATATGTTTGTGCTATTCCTGACTTGCCTCTGAGGCATGGCTCATTCCACTCTAACAAGGGATACGGGGGAGATATGAAAAATGCAAGGGGCAATTTATTTTGCGAGAGATGTCCCTCAGGCCAAATGCAGATGGATACACACAGGATGGGTAATGCTCAGACAGGCACTAGGACCCTGGAGACACACTGTCAGAGGAAATGCAGTTTGAGTAAAATACAGCGAGAGAGAGAGAGATTCCCATAAGGCCTAAAGTGAAGAAGATGGGAGAATGAAGATTTACTTAACTCGGAAAGCAGTAATAAGACCTGTGGGGGGTCTGTCTCACTCACAATTTAAATAATTGCAAAACCCACAGATCAGACCAATATACTACCAGACACAATTGTATTCATTGAACAAGCATGGGAAACCGTGTTTAAACCTTTTACAATTAAGATCTGTGAAGTTTCTTTTTTTGATGAGTTTATGATGACGGGAACCGAGAGCTCCTTGCCATTTAAGCTGGCTATCAAAGAGTGGCGCCACTAGTTAGAGGGAGCTCATCACCAATTCCTTGTCCTTACAGACCACCGCAATTTGGAGTACTTAAGAAGTGCTAAGAGGCTCAACCCCAGACAGGCTCGTTGGGCGCTTTTCTTCAACCGCTTCAACTTCACCGTCACCTATCTGTCTGGCAAGAAAAATGTGAAGGCCCGATTCCTTATCCCATCTATTTGACTCCCCTTCCTCTAACCCAGCTCCCGAGCCCATCCTGCCTCCGTCTTGTGTCGTGGAACCCATACAGTGGGAAATCCAATCAGCTGTCCAAGAGGCCCTACGCCACGACCCAGCACCTCCCGACACCCCTGCAGGCAAGACCTACGTTCCGGTGTCCGTCAGACCCCAGCTAATGCAGTGGTGCCATACCTCGCTGAGTTCTGGCCATCTCGGGATCACCCGGACCACGGAGCTACTGACACGCAAGTTCTGGTGGTCATCCCTAACAGAAGACATCAGAGATTACGTGCTTTCCTGTCCCGTCTGTGCATGGGCAAAGAGCCCTCGCCAACTACCTACCGGTAAGCTCGAGCTTTTACCTACACCACACAGACCATGGTTCCACATCGCCATGAATTTCCTCACTGATCTGCTAGACTCTTCGGGCTTCACTACTATTTTAGTTGTAGTGGACCGGTTCTCCAAGGTGGGCCGACTCTTCCCCCTTCTGTATCTACCTAATGCCATGGAATTGGTCGAGTGCATGTTCCAACAGGTGTTTCGTTTGTATGGGATCCCGGAAGACATTGTTTTGGATCGGGGACCCCAGTTCATCCCCAGGGTGTGGCGAGCCTTCTGCGACCGACTGGGGGTCTCCATCAACCTATCCTCCGGATACCATCCCCAAACCAACGGGCAGACGGAACGCCTGAATCAGGAAATAGGGAAGTACCTTCGCCAACACTGCACCCACCAACCACACGAGTGGAGTCGCTATCTAGCCTGGCCCGAATACGCACAGAACTCTCGGGTGCATTCCTCACTCCATCTCACTCCTTTTCAGTGTGTCCTCGGATACCAACCCAAGTGTTCCCATGGGAGACAGAGCCCGGAACTGTGCCTGCCGTCAATGAGTGGTTTTTGACAGTGTGAGCATGTTTGGGAGACAGCACATCGGCACCTACATCAAGCTTCCCTTTCCCAGAAACGGTTCGCTGACCGGCGTCGCCGACCTACTCCACTCTTCCACCCTGGGAAATCTCTCTACCTGGGACATTCAGTTTCGTGACCCCTGCAAAAAGTTCATTGGTCCTTTCAAAATAACACAATGCATCAATCATGTCACCTACCATCTCCAGTTGCTCCGCCATTACCGGATCTCCTCATCCTTCCATGTGTCCCTTCTCAAGCCTGTGAGGTACAGCCCTCTCTATCCTCCAGTGGCGCACCCTCTCCATTTGATGTCGACGGTCCACTGGCTTATTCCGTCCAAGCCCTCCTTGACTCCAAGCGCCTGGGTGGTCGCATCCACTACCTGGTGGATTGGGAGGGGTACGGACCCGAAGAACGGTGCTGGGTCCCCGCCCAGGACATCCTCGACCCAGCCATGATCCTGGCTTTCCACCCTAACCGTCTTGACCGCCCAGCTCCACGTCCCCGGGGAGGCCCCCTGCTCAGCTTCCTAAGCCGTCAAGAGCTGCTTCCAACTCACACTCTCAAGCACATAGATCCCCTGAACAAAGCGCACTCTCCAGATCCCAATCACCTGAATTCTGATCTCCTGTTCACACACTATTTAGGTCAGTTCTTTGCACCCCATCATTGTGAGGTATTGTTTGTTTTGTGACACACTTCGGAGCTCTATTTTTCCCGTGATTTAATCCTCCTGTGCATGATAGTTTTGGCTTGTCTCACTAACGACGCCTTTTGCCTATTCCTTGCCTGTACTTTAGCCTATCGGATTTCTTGTTATCAACCTAATGCTTGATCTCCCGGACGACGTTATTAGCCTTTCCCTGACTGTACTGTTGCCATTTTCGAGCCCCTGTGTATGACCTTCTGCCTGCCCCTGGACCCAGCTACCTGCCTCCTCCTGTGGTCCTTTACAAATAAACACCTGCTGCGCCTTGTGCTTGAAATCAGCTCTGTCTCCCATCGTGTTCATTACAGCTGTAGCATAGACCTACCTTTTTACCCAGGCTATGAAATTTGGCCTATGGTCTGCTTCATAGCATAGTTGTTTATGTATTTATTTAACTAGGCAAGTCAGTTAAGTACAAATTCTTATTTACAATGACGACCTACCGAAAGGCCTCCTACGGGGACGGCGGCTGGGATTAAAAATACAAAAATAAATAAAATATGAATATAGGACAAAACCCACATCACGAGGGACAACACTACATTTTTTTATTTCACCTTTATGTAACCAGGTAGGCAAGTTGAGAAGTATTCATTTACAACTGCGACCTGGCCAAGATAAAGCAAAGCAGTTCGACACATACAACAACACAGAGTTACACATGGAGTAAAACAAACATACATTCAATAATACAGTAGAAAAATAAGTCTATATACAATGTGAGCAAATGAGGTGAGATAAGGGAGGTAAAGGCAACAAAAAAAAGGCCATGGTGGCGAAGTAAATACAATATAGCAAGTAAAACACTGGAATGGTAGATTTGCAGTGGAAGAATGTGCAAAGTAGAGAGAAATAATGGGGTGCAAAGGAGCAAAATAAATAAATACAGTAGGGGGAGAGGTAGTTGTTTGGGCTAAATTATAGATGGGCTATGTACAGGTGCAGTAATCTGTGAGCTGCTCTGACAGCATAAACATAAAGAGAGACCTAAGACGACAACATAGCAAGGCAGCAAACACTACATGACAACATGGTAGCAGCACAAAACATGGTACAAACATTATTGGGCACAGACAACAGCGCAAAGGGCAAGAAGGTAGAGACAACAATACATCACGCAAAGCAGCCACAACTGTCAGTAAGAGTGTCCATGATTGAGTCTTTGAATGAAGAGCTTGAGATTAAACTGTCCAGTTTGAGTGTTTGTTGCAGCTTGTTCCAGTCGCCAGCTGCAGCGAACTGAAAAGACGAGTGACCCAGGGATGTGTGTGCTTTGTGGACCTTTAACAGAATGTGACTGGCAGAACAGGTGTTGTATGTGGAGGATGAGGGCTGCAGTAGATATCTCAGATAGGGGGGAGTGAGGCCTAAGAGGGTTTTATAAATAAGAAAGAAACATTGGGGATAGTCGCATTAAAGGGGTGGGAGATGAGGAAATGTTGGATGGGCAAGGAGGCATGGCTGAGTCTTAATGAAGTGGTGATTAAATAACTTCTTGAGGTCTGACCCACAGAGGGATCACGGTCGAACCAGAGGCTGGACATGTTTTTAATTCTCATTTTCTTTATGGGGTCGTGTTTGTTAACAATACCACTGAAAATATCAAAAAAAGAAGGTCCAAGCGTCTTCGATAGAGGGGATCAAGCGCATTCTATACCATTTTACAGAGGCCAGTTCATGAAGGAAGGCTTGCTCATTAAAGTATTTTAGCAAGTGTCTAGGACAAATCAGGACAGGTCGTTTCAATGAGCAGCCATTACGAACACAGACTCTAAAACAGTGATCACTGAGGTCATTACAGAAAACACCAGACTGATACCTATCAGGATTATTTGTGAGGATAACATCAAGAAGATTAGCCTTTTCAGGGTGTTTGGAGTCATACCTTGCGGGATTGGTAATAGTCTGAGAGAGATTTAGGGAGTCCCATTGCTTTAGGACTTGGTCGGGTGGTTTAAGCATGTCCCAGTTTAGGTCACCTAGCAGGACAAATTCGGACTTGGTGTAGGGGGCCAGGAGAGAGCTTAGGGCAGGTAGAGTACAGGCCGCTGCTGATGGAGGACGATAGCACCCAGCAACAGTCAACAAAGAGCTATTTGAAAGTTTAATACTTAGAACCAGCAAATCAAATTGTTTGTGGACAGACTTGGAGACAACCGAGCACCCGAAGGTGATCCTTGGTAAAGATTGCCACTCCCCCACCTTTGGAAAATCTGTCTTTTGGAAAAAAGGTTATAACCAGAAAAGTTAACATCAGTATTCAAAACACTCTTCCTTAACCACGTCTCAGTAATGACCAACACATCTGGATTGGAGCTGTGAACCCACACTTTCAATTGATCCATTTTAGGTCATAAGCTTCTAGTGTTAACATGCAGAAAACCCAGGTTTTTACGAGAGCAGAAGTCAGTGAAGCAGATATCAGAGCACAAGTCAGAATTGGGGCTTGCAGTTATATTGGTATGGTTAATGGAGAATCCAGGAAGAAACCATTCTCACAGTGGGGGTCCCAGCAACATCTCCTTAAGTTGAGATGCCTGTGGAGACATCCCAGGCAGTGGAACCACCCCTTGGTGTGTGCAAATGGAATGACACCAGGAACAGAGGTAGCTATATTGCTCCTTGTTTGTCAGAGACCTCAAGAGAGAAAAGCAATCAACTGTGGGAAGTTGAAAACAGTTACAAAACCAATTTAACCAGGAAACGAATCTAGTGTTTGCTCTATGCCATTCACTGCTTTCTTTTACTGAGTCAATCAAATCATGTTGTGCTTTATCTCAGTGGTTAGAGAACACATTTAATTGACTCGTATATTTAAACTCTTCATAGAACACAAAGACTCATCACAATAGATTGACTTGGATGAATTGACTGAATAAATGAATGAACGAACAAACTTACTAAATGTATCATCCATTCTTTATCTCCTTTCCCTGTTCCAGAGATGATCCGTTCAGCCACTCCTTTCCCTCTGGTTAGTCTCTTCTTCTTGTTCATTGGTTTTGTCCTGAGCAACATCGGCCATATCCGGCCCCACCGCACCATCCTGGCCTTCATCTCCGGAATCTTCTTCATCCTCTCAGGTAAATGACATATCACTTCTGTGAATGCATTTTGTTGAAACGAGATTCTTCACATTTATTTATTGAGTCTAAGTGACAGTTTACTGGACAGAGATTTAACCTAGTCCTGGACTGATAAACTATTTCAATGGAGAATCTCTGTCAGGCGGAGCGGCACAGGGGAACCCAAGAGCAGACGAAGAAACAGGGATGAAATGAACCAAGGTATTTATTGTAACACAGGGAGATATGGAGTGCAGATCCAGGGAAGCTCAGATGAGTTGTAGGAAACTAGAGGCTGAGGTTGGAGTGAGCTGGGTTGGGACAGGGTCCAGAGGGGAATCCAGAACAGGGTAGCAGGGTGGTGAGATGTGGAACAGGAGTCAAAGCGGAAAAATTGAGCAGAGATTACGATCTGGCAGAGTGGAAGTGGCAGGACTGAGTATTTGTAGAGGTCTTGATTATGGAATGGGTTGCAGCTGGTGGGGATCTGCTCTGACTCCAGCACACCTGTCTCCAACCACACAATCACACACAGAGAGGGAGAGTGTATTGGGGGAGTGGCTGCAGGTCAAGGAGACACCAGATGAACACGAGCAGATGTGACCATCTCCATGGACTATGTGTGTTAGTCCAAGTCTAGGTTCAATCTGTGTCAAGGAAACTGACTCAATATGGTTTAATTTAAGGTCCCCAGGACATATTCTTTGTTTTTTCATCTAGTAGTGATTTGCATGCACAATTATTACTGGCATTATCATAGAATGCAGCCCTTGTTGCGTAGTAACAGGAAATCGGGGTCCTGTATCAGTGATCACACCATGAAAGCTATACTACCTATTTCTAATGGAATGTTGCATATCATTAACATGCTGTACAAGTACGCAAATGTATCACCATAGAATTACAACATCCTGCTTATGCAGAAGAATCTGTATTCTTCCTATTGCTCTGTCTCTCTCAAACACTCTCTCGTTCTCTCGCGCTTTCTCCCCCCATCTTTTTCTCTCTCCATCCCTCCTCTCTCTCTGCTAGGTCTGTCTCTGGTGGTGGGCCTGGTGTTGTACATCTCCAGTATTAATGATGAGATGTTGAACAGGACCAAGACCAACGAGGCCTACTTCAGTTACCAGTACGGCTGGTCCTTCGCTTTCGCTGCCATCTCCTTCCTGCTAACTGAGGTAACTTCCTCCTTGCTTCTTCATTACATTGTAGGCCCAATCCCAAATCCACCCCCATAGCCTAACCTACCCCTAGAGTCTATGGATTTTGCTTACACCTGTCAATGTATAGTACATAGCGCAGCATTTCCCAAACTCGGTCCTGGGGACCCCAAGGGGTGCACGTTTTGGTTAGTTTTGCTCTAGCACTACACAGCTGATTCATATAATCAAAGCTTGATGATTAGTTGATCATTTGAATCGCCTGTATAGTGCTAAGGGGAAAAAAATAAACGTGGGATCCCGAGGACAGAGTTTGGGAAATGCTGACATAGGGTCTAGGGGTCTATGTAGATCAAATATTTTGTGCAATGATACCCACATTCTTAAGTGTGTTGATACAGATAAGGGGACATCTAGGTTGATTGGGCAATGAACTGTTGCTCAAGGCACAACCCTGCAGTTGTGATATCATTTGTTGAAGAGGATACTGCAAGTTATCCTGCTCCCTTGCATCTGTCATGTATCTGCAGACGGCCGGCGTAATGTCTGTCTACCTGTTCATGAAGCGCTACACGGCCGAGGAGATGTACAGACCCCACCCGGGCTTATACGGGCCGCGCCACAGCAACTGCTCCGACTACTCTGGTCAGTTCCTCCACCCGGACACCTGGGACCAGCACGGCCGCAGCCCCTCCAGCATCTCCAGCGAAGCCTCGCTCCAGATGAACCACTCCCTCCACTCCAACTACCCAGCGCTCCTCAAGTGTCCCGAGTATGACCGCATGTCCTCCTCCCCATGCTGAGGCCTGCGTGAAGCCCTGGAGCCTGGGCAGCGGGTTGCACACACATCCCCAGGAAGGAAGAGTCTGGCTGGGTTGCTGAGGTGGTAGACAAGGTTGGTCGGTCTGGAGGAGGGCGATTGACAGGGCTGATGGCGCCTAGGTTGTGTTTTGTGAGAGAGGGGGGGCGTATCTTTTTCCATGTGTGTGACGACCTCTTTTGAAGTCCTCTTGTAGTGCAGTTTTCTGAATTTTGACACATTTGGGAGATGGCGACCCCCACAGCCAACCTTCCATCTCTGGTTTTACTCAAAGTACAGTAGAAGTAGTGATTCTCAATCAGACCTTGTTCACCTTCGCCATACAGTACGTTCTCCATCTTGGTCAATATAGCAGCTGATATCTCCCCGGTAACCCACATAGGACTTCTGTCAACTGTATAACTTGTAAGATAATATACTATAAGTGGGTAGATTGAAAGTGAAAAGTTTTCCTCTTTATTTTGACGTGGTATGTGGTTTAATCATCCCGTCAGAGAGCAGGAGGTTTATTACAAGTATTTTATCAGTTTGATTCTTTTTTCATCGTCCATCTCACGCTCAGTACTGTTAATAAAGACAGAGATAAAGTTTGTATATTTTTGAATGGAAAGAAACCATGAAGCTACTACTACATCCATGGAGTCCAAATGAAGTCCCTGCAGAATTACAGTGTATATACATAATGCAGTGAAAAGGGGGGAATAAAGGGATGATGAAGCTAAAGGAGAGAGAAAAGAGAATAGTGTGTGTATAGCCTCAGAACATGGTTTGATGGTCATTGAGACCATCAGATATATATGGAGAGCCAGTTTGAATGTAATGTAGCTGATGAAGAGTGCAAAGTTGCTATAAACTAATCCTGATTTTGCTGTTAATAGTGCACCAGGCACATATACACTACTGGTCAAAAGTTTTAGAACACCTACTCATTCAAGGGTTTTTCTTTATTATTACTATTTTCTACATGTAACACATGTAATCATGTAGTAACCAAAATATTTTATATTTGAGATTCTTCAAATAGCCACCCTTTGCTGATGACCGCTTTGGACACTCTTGGTATTCTCTCAACCAGCTTCACCTGGAATAATTTTCCAAACGTCTTGAAGGAGTTCCGAAATATGCTGAGCACTTGTTGGCTGTTTTTCCTTCACTCTGTGGTCCGACTCATCCCAAACATCTCAATTTGGTTGAGGTCGGGGGATTGTGGAGGCCAGGTCATCTGATGCAGCACTCCATCACTCTCCTTCTTGTTCAAATAGTCCTTACACAGCCTGGAGGTGTGTTGGGTCATTGTCCTGTTGAAAAACAAATTATAGTCCCACTAAGCTCAAACCAGATTGGATGGCGTATCGCTGCAGAATGCTATGGTAGCCATGCCGGTTAAGTGTGGCTTGAATTCTAAATAAATCACAGACCGTGTCACCAGCAAAGCACACCATAACACCACCACCTCCGTGCTTTATGGTGGGAAATACACATACGGAGATCTTCCGTTCACCCACACTGCGTCTCACATAGACACGGCGGTTGGAACCAAAAATCTCCCATTTGGACTCCAGACCAAAGGACAAATTTCCACCGGTCTAATGTCCATTGCTCGTGTTTCTTGGCCCAAGCAAGTCTCTTCTTCTTATTGGTGTCCTTTAGTAGTGGTAAACCCCTACAACTCATCCAGAACGCCGCAGCCCGTCTGGTGCTTCTACACCTGCATTACTAGCTGTTTGGGGTTTTAGGCTGGGTGTCTGTACAGCACTTCGAGATATTAGCTGATGTACGAAGGGCTATATAAAATAAAATTGAATTGGTGTTCAACCTTCCCAAGTTCTCTCACGTCACCCCGCTCCTCCGCTCTCTCCACTGGCTTCCAGTTGAAGCTCGCATCCGCTACAAGACCATGGTGCTTGCCTACGGAGCTGTGAGGGGAACGGCACCTCAGTACCTTCAGGCTCTGATCAGGCCCTACACCCAAACAAGGGCACTGCGTTCATCCACCTCTGGCCTGCTCGCCTCCCTACCACTGAGGAAGTACAGTTCCCGCTCAGCCCAGTCAAAACTGTTCGCTGCTCTGGCACCCCAATGGTGGAACAAACTCCCTCACGACGCCAGGACAGCGGAGTCAATCACCACCTTCCGGAGACATCTGAAACCCCACCTCTTTAAGGAATACCTAGGATAGGATAAAGTAATCCTTCTGACCCCCCCCCCCCCCTTAAAAGATTTAGATGCACTATTGTAAAGTGGCTGTTCCACTGGATGTCATAAGGTGAATGCACCAATTTGTAAGTCGCTCTGGATAAGAGCGTCTGCTAAATGACTTAAATGTAAAATGTGGTTTCTTTGCAGCAATTCGACCATGAAGGCCTGATTCACACAGTCTCCTCTGAACACTTGATGTTTAGATGTCTGTTACTTGAACTCTGAAGCATTTATTTGGGCTGTAATTTCTGAGGCTGGTAACTCAAATGAACTTAGCCTCTGCAGCAGAGGTAACTCTGGATCATCCATTCCTGTGGCGGTCCTCATGAGCGCCAGTTTCATCATAGCGCTTGATGGTTTTTGTGACTGCACTTGAAGAAACTTTTGAAGTTCTTGAAATGTTCCCTATTGACTGACCGTCATGTCTTAAAGTAATGGACTGTCGTCTCTCTTTGCTTATTTGAGCTGTTCTTGACATAATTGAGAGAATGCCAAGAGTGTGCAAAGCTGTCATCAAGGAAAAGGGTGGCTTTTTGAAGAATCTCAAATATAAAATATATTTTGTTTAACACTTTTGGTTACTACATGATTCCATATGTGTTATTTCATTGTTTTGATGTCTTCACTATTATTCTACAATGTAGAAAATATTATAAAGAAAGAAAAACCCTTGAATGAGCTTTTTGGCAATGGAGTAAATCACTGGAAATGTAAAATGTATATTTAAAACAAATTTTCTATCAGATTTCATATGCATAGTTACATAGGGGGGGGGCAGGTAGCCTAGTGGTTAGAGCATTGGGCTAGTAACTGAAATGTTGCTAGATGGAATCCCCGAGCTGACAAGGTAAAAATCTGTCGTTCTGCCCCTGAACAAGGCAGTTACCCCACTGTTCCTAGGCCGTCATTGTAAATAAGAATTTGTTCTTAACTGGCTTGCCTAGTTAAATAAAATAAAAAATAAATGCAAGCTCTTTGGCTTTGGATTGTTGTGTGTCCCAAATGGCACCCCATAGCCCTGGCCAAAAGTAGTTTGCTATGTAGGGAATAGGGTGCCATTAGGAATTTGACATTAAGGAGATACCCTGTTAGAAAAAAATCTTACTGTGTTAAATGTGACCAACTTGAAAATACATGTCTCATATACGTTATATATTTAAGCTATAGTATTTATGCCATAGTAAGACCTCATTAATTGTTCAATCTTTGTACATTTTAAAGTCAATTATCAATTTAGAGGACAACTATTGTCGATGTTCAATGTTGCGACTGATGTTAGTTATTGTTATTTATTAACAATGTTACGTTTTTTCTTGATCGGTGGTCTCATTGACAGCCTAGAAGTTTCTACCCACAGTGTGCAAATTGCAAAGGGGGGAAAAAAAAGGAGAAGGGTATTGGAGTGGAGAAGCGTGTGGCTAAATCTAACAACATCCGATAGTGTTATGGTTGTTCAACATTTCTACATTGGAGCTTCATAAAATACATATGGCATGTTTCCACTTGATAGCTTTGTTCATTTTGAAGGATAAGTCGTATATTTTGAGAAAAAATACAAATGTTAAAACTGTCAAACAAATATGAAATATCTCACATTGTCAAACACTATTTGAGTTGTTTCTTCAGATTAGAACAGTCTTCTCAATATTTGTTGCTTTCTATTTGTGTTAACACTGTATATGTTTAATCATAAACATGTACATGGACTGAAAACTTTTATATAGACTATTACATGTGTAAATTATAATCATCTGGATGTTCTACTCATTTGTAGCCATGGTAATCCATAGAACCATTCATCTATGCAGTATATCTATTATGCCTGTGGTTATAGCTGCTTTGCCTCTTGCATCGCCTATTCAAAATGTGAGATTTTGCATTTGTTGTAATACGCATAATATTTTAGAAAATATTCAAGTCCGAGAAGAAGTCATTGGAGATGTTGAAATGTATTTTTTTACGAAGAGTAATTTTCATGATGTTCAATGTGCAATCTACTGTATTATATCTCTGTTGAAAATAAATCAATAAAAACTGCTGTATTTGATGAAGTACCTCAAGGCGGAACTTCTTGTCTCTTAAAATAAACGAATGTATCCACATTATACTACACTATATCAAGAGACCGATTATCTCAAATCAAATGTTATGTCACATGCTTGGTAAACAACAGGTGTAGACTAACAGTGAAATGCTTACTTCCCAACAACGCAGAGAGATAAATAAAAAGAGTAATGATAATCTGTTGATTTGTGTGATGTGCTACACATAGTCTCCTTGTAGTATAGTGGTTCCAGGGATACTAGGACTCCTGTGGGGGTACTTTGCATATCCGCAGGGGTAAGATTCGTGAGACCATAGGCCTACTGGTAAAATACACATGAGGGGGTACTCCGGGCAGAGAGAACTTCAGTAAGCAAAAAAGGTAGGGAACCGCTGGTCTAGTAGTACAGTACTATATATTTTGTACACTGCATGGCCAATGCTCTTTACTAGTATAGTAATTGATTAAGAATTCCCTTTAGACTATTGAGATATACCCCTTTTTAGGGTATTGAGATGTGCCCATTTTACACTTAAGATGCAGTCACCATTTTAAGAGTATTGAGATATACCCCTCATTGTGAGTATTGAGATGCACTCTTTTTAACACATAATGGTGGCTGATTCAGACCTGAGTGATGCGTACTTAAATGGAATGGAATTCCCTTTTCATGCACATTTCTCTGTGTATTCTGACCTTGAACTTAACGCACACAGCAAAATCAATGGTGTACGCTATTTTCAGTGAACATATGAGTCTCACTGTACTGGTGTTAAAAAAACACTATCGAAAGTGTTAAAGATTTAACTCTGTTGCAGTGTTCCCCATTTTTATCCTTACTGTGTTCAAAGGAACTTGATTGTGGTGTTTGCATAGCTCTAATGTAGAGTAATACGCAGTGTAAAACATAACACTTGGTTTAGAATACACTGGGCTCAATTCGCTTAGTGCTGACGCTGTTACACTTTCTCAGTGTAAGAAATTAACACTTGTAGCGTTACAGTAAATACCTTTTTGGGTGTTTTAACACTGTATGGTGTAAAGTCTAATTTGCATATTTCTCAGGTTGCATTTTCTTTTTGAATAAATTGTAGAGCTAACACCCATGACTGTATTTGTTTGAGACAGAGACATGATTGTTGAACTCTTTCCTTTTAAAGGCCTCTGACTTTCCCCAAGTGAGTTCCTGGGTGAATGTTATCATTAAAATTATACTCTGACAATATATTACATATATCATAAGGTCTTACTTATTGGCCTAGTTGATGATCTAGTTTTACCTTCACACAGTGGTGTTAGGAAACCCCTTGTTTACAGGCCACATCAGGCCTGCAAGTCACATTATGCTGGCTTGCAAAGTGATGTTTAATTCCTATTGGAATCCAGCTAGAGTTGGAATTTTTATTCACCCGCAACCTGCATTCAGAATGACTGTCAGGGTAGGGAGACTTATTTTTTTTTAAACTACATTAACCATTTAAACCGGAACAAGCATTTCAGTAATAGGTGCAATAAATCTAATTAACTGATTGGATTAGTTTTAAAAAATGTACTGTCAGGTTCGATCCTCGGCTGTATCACAACCGGCCGTGATCGGGAGTCCCATAGGGCAGCGCACAATTGGCCCAGCGTCGTCCGGGTTAGGGGAAGGTTTGGCCGCGGGGGCTTTCCTTGGCTCATTGCATTCTAGCGACTCCTTGTGGTGGGCCGGGTACCTGCTGGCTGACCTCGTCGTTAGGTGAATGGTGTTTCCTCTGACACATTGGTGCTGCTGGCTTCCAGGTTAAGTAGGCGGGTGTTAAGAAGAGCAGCTTGGCGGGTCATGTTTCAGAGGACACATCACTCGACCTTCGCCTCCCGAGCCCATTGGGGAGTTGCAGCGATGAGACAAGATCGAAATTTGGGAGAAAAAGGGGGTAACATACTAAATAAATAAAAATGTACTGTATGTTATGTCATGTCTTTGCTATGCCGGATTAAGTGATATGACATGCTATTCTATAAAATAATTTCTCTGTAATTAATATTACCTAATTAAACTAAGTCGGGGCATCACGAAAGAATGTTTATAGAGCTGTTATCTTCCGAATAAACTCTTAAAGACCTGGTAATCCTTTACCACAGTAGCAGTCAATCATTAATCGTCACCTTATTCAGTCTCATCTGAACGTCGTAAATTCTTGGTTATCTTCACAAATCCTGGCTAACAAGTTGAAACAGCAATACAACATTTGGTTTAATTATTTATTTACTAAATACCTAAATAATCACACAGAATTACATATACAGTGAGGGAAAAAAGTATTTGATCCCCTGCTGATTTTGTTCGTTTGCCCACTGACAATGAAATGATCAGTCTGTAATTTTAATGGTATGTTTATTTGAACAGTGAGAGACAGAATATCAAAAAAAAAATCCAGAAAAACGCATGTCAAAAATGTTATAAATTGATTTGCATTTTAATGAGGGAAATAAGTATTTGACCCCTCTGCAAAACATGACTTAGTACTTGGTGGCAAAACCCTTGTTGGCAATCACAGAGGTCAGATGTTTCTTGTAGTTGGCCACCAGGTTTGCACACATCTCAGGAGGGATTTTGTCCCAATCCTCTTTGCAGATCTTCTTCAAGTCATTAAGATTTCGAGGCTGACGTTTGGCAACTCGAACCTTCAGCTCCCTCCACAGATTTTCTATGGGATTAAGGTCTGGAGACTGGCTAGGCCACTCCAGGACCTTAATGTGCTTTTTCTTGAGCCACTCCTTTGTTGCCTTGGCCGTGTGTTTTGGGTCATTGTCATGCTGGAATACCCATCCACGACCCATTTTCAATGCCCTGGCTGAGGGAAGGAGGTTTTCACCCAAGATTTGACGGTACATGGCCCCGTCCATCGTCCCTTTGATGCGGTGAAGTTGTCCTGTCCCCTTAGCAGAAAAACACCCCCAAAGCATAATGTTTCCACCTCCATGTTTGACGGTGGGGATGGTTTCTTGGGGTCATAGGCAGCATTCCTCCTCCTCCAAATACGGCAAGTTGAGTTGATGCCAAAGAACTCCACTTTGGTCTCGTCTGACCACAACACGTTCACCCAGTTGTCCTCTGAATCATTCAGATGTTCATTGGCAAACTTCAGACGGGTATGTATATGAGCTTTCTTGAGCAGGGGGACCTTGCGGGCGCTGCAGGATTTCAGTCCTTCACGGCGTAGTGTGTTACCAATTGTTTTCTTGGTGACTATGGTCCCAGCTGCCTTGAGATCATTGACAAGATCCTCCTGTTTAGTTCTGGGCAGATTCCTCACCATTCTCATGATCATTGCAACTCCACGAGTTGAGATCTTGCATGGAGCCCTAGGCCAAGGGAGTTTGACAGTTGTTTTTTTTTCTTCCATTTGCGAATAATCGCACCAACTGTTGTCACCTTCTCACCAAGCTGCTTGGCAATGGTCTTGTAGCCCATTCCAGCCTTGTGTAGATCTACAATCTTGTCCCTGACATCCTTGGAGAGCTCTTTGGTCTTGGCCATGGTGGAGAGTTTGGAATCTGATTGATTGATTGCTTCTGTGGACAGGTGTCTTTTATACAGGTAAGAAACTGAGATTAGGAGCACTCCCTTTAAGAGTGTGCTCCTAATCTCAGCTCGTTACCTGTATGAAAGACACCTGGGAGCCAGAAATCTTTCTGATTGAGAGGGGGTCAAATACTTATTTCCCTCATTAAAATGCAAATCAATTTATAACATTTTTGACATGCGTTTTTCTGGATATTTTTGTTGTTATTCTGTCTCTCACTGTTCAAATATACCTACCATTAAAATTATAGACTGATCATTTCTTTGTCAGTGGGCAAACGTACAAAATCAGCAGGGGATCAAATACTTTTTTCCCTCACTGTACACAGGATGGATCATACATTGATGACTAATTATGTCATACAAGAAAACATCCCTGGTGGACGGAACCAATATGACAGCTGGTTACACAAACAAAGGGGTTTGAATGAAAGCGCGGGAAGACTGAGGAACAAAAGGTTTGGGTCTCTATCATACCTTAAATACAGAATCTTATGCATTCTAAATAACCGCCCATTTGGAAAAGGAAAATGCAAGAAATATTTACTCTGAGCTGCGCTTCGATAGGTTGGTCGTAGATGGAATGCCAGGTTGCCCAGCAGGGATCTCTTTTGTCCTTTGAAGAATGTCTTGTGGTAGAACGGATGCGTTGTGGCATCCGTCGTCGTGTGGTAGAACGGATACGTTGTAGTACCCTGTCTTTTATTTCTTTTTTTATTTACCCCCTTTTTCTCCCCAATTTCGTGGTATCCAATTGTTAGTAATGACTATCTTGTCTAATCGCTACAACTCCCGTACGGGCTCGGGAGAGACGAAGGTCGAAAGCCATGCGTCCTCCGAAACACAACCCAACCAAGCCGCACTGCTTCTTAACACAGCGCGCATCCAACCCGGAAGCCAGCCGCACCAATGTGTCGGAGGAAACACTGTGCACCTGGCGACCTTGGTTAGCGTGCACTGCCCCCGGCCCGCCACAGGAGTCGCTGGTGCGTGATGGGACAAGGATATCCCTACCGGCCAAACCTGGACGATGCTAGGCCAATTGTGCGTCGCCCCACGGACCTCCCGGTCGCGGCCGGCTGCGACAGAGCCTGGGCGCGAACCCAGAATCTCTGGTGGCACAGCTAGTGCTGCGATGCAGTGCCCTAGACCACTGCGCCACCCGGGAGGCCCAGTACCCTGTCTTTCTGAAGAGATTGTCCGTCCTATCCTAGCCCACGTTTACAGCTGCTGCTGCTAACTCAACGGCTAGGAGGTATCACTTCTTTAGTGAATAAGAGTTTAAAGTTCATACCAAGTTGCCATACTTTAAGCTCATGCGATATTCTGGCGGGTGTGTCGATCGTCACCTCCATGTTGAAATTCGACATTTTTAACGTATGGACAGCAGTCCTCACGTCACCGGGAAAACGATGCTAATTTCATTAGGTTATTGTTGTTCAACCAGAGCTCACGCTGAGGTTGGCTTAGTTCTGTAGTTGATATTAGCCCTTTTAACGTCTGGACAGCAGTCCTCACGTCCTCGGTAACACAAAGTTACATTTTCGTAAAGGGGCTTATGTAGTGGTGGGAGAGAAGGCGTGTTTCATAGTTTATAACCAATGTCTGTTCACTTGGGCGGGGCCACTGAGTGAGCAGAGTTTTTACTTTATGAAAACCATTCTCATTTAGAAGCTAAAATTACATTTAATCTTTTCACAAATAGTTTAATATTTAAACATTTAAATTGCACAACAATTCCATGTGAATCTGATAACTAGAATGTGTAGACTTTCCAAGATACAGTTTGTCATCCTATCATCAGTAATAATGTCTCAGACGACAACTGATCTGACATCATATTCTTTAAGTACCAACGCATATTTTCAGCTGGTTGGATTACCGAAATATGGTTCTGTTCCCCACCCCTTTTGATGTTACCAGACTCTCTCTATGTTAACAAAGGGCTTTCCAACAGTCACATCTGTAGAGTAGAGAGAGGAAAGGGAGGAAGGTATTTATGGGGGTCATAAACCTCGCCAACAGGGCAACGTCATGACAGTTATTTATCTTTGTGTAGTTAATCGATCAATGTACATGCAAACACAGATGTTAAAAACAAACCTAAAAACGTGCAGTAGAGCATGCTGGCAAATATAATAATGGGTGTGGTTTTGATAGGACTGTTTTACTCGCCACAGTGTAAAACAATAACTCTGGTTATTAACACCAGCACTGGGGGGTTAATTTCACATGTACAGAGTGAATTTAACTCCTGAATCAACACTAGAAATGTTACATTAAGTGGTGTATTAATTAAAGTATTGAGATGTTAGCTTTATTGGGAGTTTTGAGATGCACCCTTTTTAAAGATTATTGCAGTGTTACCACCCCTCTGTCATCAATTCAGGGGTTCGTCCCAAATGGCACCCTATTCCCTACATAGTGCACTACTTTTGACCAAGGCTGGTCGAAAGTAGTGCACTATGTAGGGAATAGGGTGCCATTTGGGATGCACATGCGTGGATAAACAGAGCGAACATCATCCACCTTTTCGAGATCCAAATGATGACTTCAGTACAGACATGCAGAAGATGGGGAGCTGTGGCACTGTACTACAATGCCATCTAGTGTTGGTTATAGAAAGACAGGTCAGAGCGTCATCTACAGTAGCACCATTCAGTGTCACTGAAAACACATTATTTCATCTACTTTGTGATTATTCTATATTTACCATGTTAAACTAAAAAAAAGTCTCAACAAAGGTATTCAAATATTTGTCCAAAACATATCAACTGTGGACCATGGAGGAAAAAACATTCATCTTGGGTGAAATATCAACCTTTCAACTGAGTGATAATTATTACAATGAGATCTTTTTACACAGAAAAGTTCTCACAGCTGAGTGCGTCTTCATCTGTGACGCCTCAGTCCTAGCCTCTGGGTGACAGGAGAACTGAACAGAAGGTCAGAGGATACTCACACTAAACTCTAACGCTAATGTTGAAACATGTTTAGAATAAACCTTCCGTGCATGTACACACATTGAAAAAAAAAACAGTAATCACCAATGTGACGACGATGTCAGGACCCTATACATACACCTGTCAGCTTCAGCGTGGGCACATTGTGTCTCTCTGTCAGCGCCACCATGGCCGTCCATCTGGAATAGATGGTGATCAGCTTTCTGTTTACTTTCTCAACATCACCAGAAGGCACAGGTGAGCTGACAGGTCTCCGAACAGTCTGCCGAGGTGAACTAACAGGTCTCAGAACAGTCTGCCGAGGTGAGCTAACAGGTCTCAGAACAGTCTGCCGAGGGAGCGAGGGAATGAGGAGAGGGGGCGAGAAATAGAGGGGGATAAGGGAAGATAGGAAGAGAGAGGGATGGCTAAAGGAGAGGGCGGATGCATTATTCAACTCTACTTCGCCCTATGGAGTTGGAGCCATGGGACTCAAGCCAGCTGTTGATCAGGAATTCTGAGATAGAGGCCTCCCGAGTGCTCGAGGCGTTACTACAGACCTGGGTTCCTTCCCGGGCTGTGCCACAACCGGCCGTGACTGGGAGTCCCATAGGACGGCGCACAATTGGCCCAGCGTTGTCCGGGTTAGGGGAGGGTTTGGCCGGGGTGGCATTACTTGGCTTATCGCGCTCTAGCGACTCCTTGTGGTTGGCCGGGTACCTGCGGGCTGACCCCGGTCGCCAGTTGAACGGTGTTTCCTCTGACAAATTGGTGCGGCTGGCTTCCGAGTTAAGCTGGCGGGTGTTCAGGAGCGAGGTTAGGCGGGTCATGTTTCGGAGGACACATGACTCCATCTTTGCCTCTCCTGAGCCCGTTGGGGAAAAAAGGGGGTAAAATACAACAACAAAAAAAAAGAACGCTGAGATAGACCTCATTAGACAAGGACTTTTATGATTACTATGGCCCTGGATGCCTTCTTCCTCAATAGCCTTACATAACCCCACTGTATATCACTGTACGTGAAGGCCCTGAAACTATATGTTACAGGCTAACTAAAGCTACATACTTGAATGTAAGAACTTCCGGCAATGGTCCCATTGTGAAAGAGGGTAAGGTTGATTAACCATCAAGCTACCAACATATTTGACATCTATTACCAACTGGGGTAATTTTAACCCCAAGAAGAAACTATTGGAGAAATCAACTATCATAGCAAAGCATGACTCAAACAGACTTATTTTCGCAAAATTACACAAATTAGCACATTCTGTCAAATGAAAATACACATTTTTCCTTTTTGTAATGTGAACCTTTTTCTAAAGTACACTCTACATTAGTACTATGCTGAATAAAAATATAAAGGCAACATGTAAAGGTCCTATGTTTCATGAGCTAATATAAAAGACCCCAGAAATGTTCCATACACACAAAATGTGTATTTCTTTCAAATCTTGGGCACAAATTTGTTTACATCCTTGTTAGTGATCAATTTGAAGTAAATATCAGCTGTAATATTCGTGGTAAAAAACGTCCATTTAGGGGGCAGTACACCAACATTTGAAATACTTAATTTTACTGGCAAAAAGTGATTCAATTCACTTAAAAAAGTGATCCTGAGAGACATTGACCAAAAACATGCCTTCGTTTTCTTTATTTACTTACCCCACAGCCAGCATCAGCATCGCTTCTAGTGAAACAATATCATAACAAGTTGCACATATAGAATATTGGAGGATATTATAGGACTTTGGGTATTTATACAACAGTGCCGTTTAAGATGAGGGGGGACAAAAAAAACATCATGAGCATGGCCTTATTTCTATTACAGCATATTGGATGACTGTCATTAATTTTCCATTCACCCAGTTCAATGTAACAGTGATAGGTTTAGGCTACTATATGATACTCAAATGTTCCCTGTACCCATCATGATGTTGCTACAACCTAGCCTATGAATGAAAGTTTAGGTGACAGACAGTAACACATTCAATACTGCCTTGCAGAATCTTGCCTGCATCTAGCTGATCTAGGGTGGAATCATTAGTCCAACAGTTGCAAACAAGAGTTTCTATTTGACAAATTCAAGTGTGTTTATCCCTGTTTCGTTCCGTTTGCTTCCGTTTAAGAAACATTTTAACAGAATCGGCGGAATGAATTCACCCTTGATCACGCGTAAAAACAGTTCACTTTCATAGCAGCCATGTTGTATTCCTTCTTGCATCTATGCGCTCTCTTCCTCTCACCTTTTCCCTTCACTTGTGGACTTCAATGCACAACACATCAGCTGTACGTCACCAGACAAAAAAAACTTTCCAAGCCAAACCATATCATAACCGTTACACACAGCCTACATCGTTGTCACCATATTAGCTAAAGTAACATCATAGTCAACATAGCTAATAGAACTAATGCGTCAGTAAACTCGCTACCATCATGCAGTAACATTACAGTGTACAGTCAATAAGAAGTTTAGCTCGGGCCCCGGCAATAAATTAGTAAAACCAAAAGCTTACCTTGACTTGAAAGAGTTCCAGTGTTGTGTTGGATAGTCACAGTCAGCTAGCTCCAATTTCTAACTAAGTAAGTGAAACTGAAAGTGAAAAAAAATGATAAAATATCTCTCTTGCTTCTCCTTCATTTTGGGAGAAATTAATTTGTTCAAAACTGTTCAACTATTGTCTTTCTCGCTCTTTGAGTCAACTACTCACCACATGTTATGCACTGCAGTGCTAGCTAGCTGTAGCCTATGCTTTCAGTACTAGATTCATTCTCTGATACTTTGATTGGGTGGGCAACATGTCAGTTTATGCTGCAAGAGCTCTGATAGGTTGGAGGATGTCCTCTGGAAGTTGTCATAATTACTGTGTGAGTCTATGGAAGGGGATGAGAACCATGAGCCTCCTAGGTTTTGTATTGAAGTCAATGTACCCGTAGGAGGATGGAAGCTAGCTGTCCTCCGACTACACCAAGGTGCTACCATACAGAGTGCTGTTGAGGCTACTGTAGACAGTGAATTTCATATAAATAAAAATTAATGAGGAGGATGGTCTCCTTCCACCTCTGAGGAGCCTCCACTGTTATATAACATTTTCAGTAGAATAACTATTTTTGGGATAATACACACAAATACAGCACTGTGTACATTCAGAGCGTATTTGTTTTACAGTTCTACCAAGTATTCATACCACCGAGACTTTTATGAGCTGTTTTGACTGCAACTAAGCATATATCCTAGGCAATTTTGCCCATTATCGGAAACGCAAATATAGACTCACCAGGTTAATCCAGGTGAAAGCCATGATCGCTTATTGTCACTTGTTAAAATGACCCCATGTCTCTCGCGTGGCTCAGTTGCTAGAGCATGGCACTTGCAACGCCAGGGTTGTGGGTTTGATTCCCACGGAGGACCAGTATGACTCAATATTAGGAAAGTGTCCTTCATTTCTGGTATACTAAATGTATCTATCAAATTACTATAGTTGGAATTAGGTGTTTGTGGTTGGGGTCAAGACCCCAAAGGACCAGATTTTTATTTATTTTTGTCCATATTGATACAGAAATTATTAAGATTTGTTAAGAACAGGTTGATTGACAAAGTTATGAAAATGTTGAAGAATTGAATAAACTACCTTTGGGCAATGATTTTTTTAAATTACCCCAGTCGGTAGCTTGAGGTAGGTTAAGTGCATTACGAAGTGACTCACTGATAACAAATCCAAATGGTGCGTACATAACAATTGACTGATTTGGGAATTGTGAAATGATTGACAGCCTCATTTCATTATTCCAAAAATGGTCCAAAGGAAATTACAACATCCATCAAATAGCACTCACTCCTAAAATCCACACAGACACACACACTGTTTGTACCACATAATTAAATGGCACAAACCATAGCTACAATATAATAATGTTATATCAGGTTAGCCGTTCCCTCTCGTCCCTTGGGAACTTGGCTGAAAACGGTTTGATCTGTTTCCTTTTTCCTCTGTTTCCCATCCCTCTCGTTAATGAGAGAGAGAGGGAGAGCGAGCGAGCGAGAGACAGATAGCCAGCCAGCCAGCCAGCCAGCATAATAGTTTCAGAGTACTGCCCTGTCTCCAACATGACGCACATCAGCGCACGGGCAAATGATATCTCTCTCCAAATCGCCTGGGTGAATCATGAGCCTGTGTATCCTTAGCTGAAATGCACAGAGAGACTTCTATTGGCCGAGCGATGCCTCCTGCTTTGTTGGAACATTGGAATACAATTCATGTCCTGCGTTTTATAGTGTGTAATACAACTGAGGAAATGAAGAGAAAAACTTGATGTATATAGAACGTTGTGAACAAAATGTTTTTGTGAGTGTGTGTGTGTGTTCATCCGTGCCTCCTCTCTGTCTTCCCTGTCTGTTGCCCGGGCAATTATCAAAAAGCTCATTTGCAATTTGTAAGTCGCTCTGGATAAGAGCGTCTGCTAAATGACTTAAATGTAAATGTATCAAGGTATAACAGCTTGGGTACCTGCTTGAAATATTTAAAAAGAGCATCTTGCTTTTAATCATTGGTGTACCTCTACAGGATTCAAGCTGATTCAACTCGGGGAGTGGAGACTCAGCCCTTTGAAAATCAGGCTCCCACTTCAACCACTTCTTCTTCAAACCTCCAAAAAACTATGACTAAATAATAGCACATCACTGATTCTCTCTGTAGCAGGACTTTTTCAAAGGCAATCCCCCACCGAGGGTAATCTTTCCTGCATGGTTTTATGTCAATGGTCGAGGGAAACTTCACCACGTTTAATGAATATGAGGCTAAAAATTGGTGAAGTTTCCCTTCAAAAGATCCTAAATGTTTCAACTTGACACTTTTTCCTGTATGGTGGAGGTGTCCATCGTTAACAACACACATAGCTATATTAGTGAAGTTTGAGTACAGAGTTCTGTTTCTAAGCAGCTTACCACAGCCTGAGGGATTGGTTTGTTCTCTTCATTCTCTCTTCCTTTGTTCCTTTCTTTCTCTCTCCTCCCCTCCTCTGCTCCAAGCCCCGTCTAGACACCCACTGTCTCCTCTGACATCATAGGGGGAAGCCATCTCTATACCCAGGACCATAGTGGACCTGAAAGACACGCTATTCCCTACACTCTTTAAACAATTTTTTTTAAAGGGTTCCCAAAAGGTTCTTCGGCTGTCCCCATAGGAGAACTCTTTTTGGTTCCATGTAAAACCCTTTTTGGTTCCAGGTAGAATCATTTTGGGTTCCATCTAGAACCCTCTGTAGGGATCTACTGCACATAGAACCCAAAAGTGTTCTACCTGGAACCAAAATGGTTCTACCTGCAACCAAAAACAGGTTCTTCAAATTTTTTCCAAACGTGTAAATAATATGATTTTTAGGTGAGGTTTACCAGAAGAAAGTTCTACAAATTATTTGAGTCACTCCATCAAAATCAAGTTCATTATTTGAAATAACTGGACATCATCTTAAAACCTGTTGAGGCTTGGGGTGCCGCTAGCGCCACACCTCCCACATTCCACTGAAAAGGCAGAGCGGCAAATTCAAAAAAACATTTTTTTAAAATATTTAACTTTTACACATTAACAAGTCCAATACAGCATATGAAAGGCAGACATCTTGTGAATCTAACCACCATGTTCGATTTTTAAAATGTTTTACAGGGAAGACAAAATATGTAAATCTATTAGCTAACCACGTCAGCAAAAGAGAGCACTTTTCTAACTGCATCAGTTTTTTACTCCGTCACTAGCTATCACTAATTCGACCAAATGAAGATATATATAGCCACTAACCAAGAAACAACTTCATAAGATCACAGTCTGATAACATATTTATTGTATAGCATTTTTTTTTTTTGAAAAATGTGTATATTTATGGTATAAATCATAAATTACATTTCAGCTACAATCAGAAAGCAGCCATAACATTTACAGACACCAACATGAATTACCTAATTACTCCTCATAAAACATTTCTGAGAAATACATACTGTGCAGCAATTGAAAAACAGGATTCTTGTGATTCCAGACAATATTTCCGATTTATTAAATGTTTTACATCGAAAACTAAATGTAGCGCTAAATTAGCATAGCCACGCCAGACAGACACACTTGGGCGCGCGCGACCAGTTGACATGCACGACAGATATATGAAATAACATTATAAATTTGGTCTTACTTTGGCTGATCTTTCATCAGAATGTTGATCAAGTTGTCCTTAGTCCAGAAGAGTCGTTCAATCCCTTCAGAATGGCAACTTTCCATCTTCATTTAGCAGGGGTACTCGTCGAGTGGCACGGAACTCTCCAACGTAAACAAAATAAACATTAAGGAACACGGCAAAACTCCCGAAAAAATTCAAATAATCTGATTAAACTATATTGAAAAAACATACATTACGATGACATGGTCTCATTTATCAAATCAAATCCGAGCTGGAGATAGTTCACATCCGAAACGGCAGCAAAACAAAACATGATATCTCTCCCAAGTCGCACGCTTCTGACTTCCTGAAATTGACGGTCACGTCAAAGAAATAGGTCTTATTTCACGTCAGAACAAGATAAACGCATGATTTCTCCTCTGACGTACTCTTGACACCCAGAGGAAGGCGTACGAGGTGTGTTTCGGGTCATAAGTGGCATGACCATGTATAGGCAGAGCGTTGAAGCGAGCATAAACATCTTGCATTTTACTTCCTGGTCGGGGAAAGTGCTGCCAAAGGACTTGTGTTCCACTCAGAGAAAAAATTAAAACGGTTTTAGAAACTTGAGACTCTTTTCTATCCAATACTATTAACAATATGCATATTGTAAGAGCAGAAATTGATTAAAAGGCCGTTTGAAAATTTGCGCATATTTTCCAGTTTTTCCAATTCGCCCCCTAGAGCCCAAACAGTTAACTTTAAAAGAAGCCATCTTTAAGATATCCACATGCACATAGCATTCTTGGATGTGCTACGCTCACAGATACAGTGCATTCGGAAAGTATTCAGACCGCTTGACTTTTTCTACATTTTCTTACGTTACAGCCTTATTCTAAAATTTATTGAATTGTTTTTTCCCCTCACCAATCTACACAGAATACACCACAATGACAAAGCAAAAATAGGTTTTTAGAAATGTTAGCAAATTTATTACAAATAAAAAACTGAAATATCAGCATTCAGACCCTTTACTCAGTACTTTGTTGAAGCACCTTTGGCAGCGATTACAGCCTCGAGTCTTCTTGGGTATGACGCTACAAGCTTGGTACACCTGTATTTGGGGAGATTATCCCATTCTTCACTGCAGATCCTCTCAAGCTCTGTCAGGTTGGATGGGGAGCGTCGCTGCACAACTATTTTCAGGTCTCTCCAGAGATGTTCGATCGGGTTCAAGTCCAGGCTCTGGCTGGGCCACTCAAGGACATTCAGATAACTAATGTGTTAGTAAACCCGTTACAATCATGCAGTAACGTTACAGTGTATAGTCAGTAAGCAATTTAGCTGGTATACACTCCCCATCCCAAAGCCACTCCTGCGTTGTCTTGGCTGTGTGCTTAGGGTCATTGTCCTTTTGGAAGGTGAACTTTCGCCCCAGTCTGAGATCCTTAGCACTCTGGAGCAGGTTTTCATCAAGGATCTCTCTGTACTTTGCTCTGTTCATCTTTCCCTCGATCCTGACTAGTCTCCCAGTCCCTGCCCCTGAAAACATCCCCACAACATGATGCTGCCACCACCATGCTTCACCATAGGGATGGTATTGGCCAGGTGATGAGCGGTGCCTGGTTTCCTCCAGACGTGACGCTTGGCATTCAGGCCAAAGAGTTCAATATTGGTTTCATCAGACCAGAGAATCTTGTTTCTCATGGTCTGAGAGTCCTTTAGGTGCCTTTTGGCAAACTCCTAGCGGGCTGTCATGTGACTTTTACTGAGGAGTGGCTTCCGTCTGGCCACTGTACCATAAAGGCCTGATTGGTGTAGTGCTGCAGAGATGGTTGTCCTTCTGGAAGGTTCTCCCATCACCACAGAGGAACTCTGGAGCACTGTCAGAGTGACGATCGAGTTTTTGGTCACCTCCCTGACCAAGGCCCTTCTCCCCTGATTGCTCAGTTTGGCTGGGCGGCCAGCTCTAGGAAGTCTTGGAGGTTCCAAACTTCTCCCATTTAAAAATGATGGAGGGCACTGTGTTCTTGGGGATCTTCAATCCTGCAGACATTTTTTCGTACCCTTCCCCAGATCTCTGCCTCGACACAATCCTGTCTCGGAGCTCTACGGACAATTCCTTCAACCTCATGGCTTGGTTTTTGCTCTGACATGCACTGTCAGAAACCAGTGGGACCTTAAATAGACAGGTGTGTGCCTTTCCAAATCACGTCCAATTGAATTTACCACAGGTGGACTCCAAACAAGTCAAAACTGTTCAACTATTGGAACATCTCAAGGATAATAAAGGAACATCTCAAGGATAATAAATGGAAACAGGATGCACCTGAGCTCAATTTTGAGTCTCATAACAAAGGGTCTGAATACTTATGTAAATAAGATATATGTTTTTTTTCAAACAATTCAAAAAAATTGTTTTTCCTTTGTCATTATGGGATATTGTGTGTAGATTAATGACTGGGAAAAATATTTAATCAATTTTAGAATAAGGCTGTAACTTAACAAAATGTGGAAAAAGTCTGAATACTTTCCGAATGCACTATACATTTGTATGTAACACGTCATACTGATACCAAGGAGACCTACCATTGAAACAGATGGCATCCATGCCATTTCAGTTCAAGCTCATTGCCGACCAGCATAATCCCCTTGGAGGGGGTTACACAGATTGTCTCTAATATTGTTGTCTGCATGAGTTCAAGATGCCACAGACTAGAAGTAATGAAAATAACATTTTGTTGCAACGTGCAACAGATATATGAAAGGATATGTGTCTTCATTGACACTAGGCAAAAACATCAGTTTCTCAATTTCCCTCTTCTTTGTCTCACACGTTACATTTGTGTATTTTCTGCTCTTTGTCTTTCCCTCTGTGCAATATAAATTTAGCTATTAAGAGGAAAGTGATGAACTAACACAAACCAGAAGGCTTTCTCTGCTGCTCTATGTTCTAAAACTATAATCATACTGAGATAAACCCACTAACATACTTACAAGGAGAAAACAACTCAACCCTGAGTACCTTCATGTCCTATCTAAACAACCCTGAGTACCTTCACTTCACTTCACACAACACTGACATGTCTCCCACTGTAATGTCTCCCCACAGAGGAAGTCTCCACTCCCATTCACTGGAGCAGTTCAGGATATGCTTCAACCCCTTCAAGTGGCCCATTTCTCTCTCTCTCTCACACACACACAGGAAGTGAATCAGAGAGAGGCTGGGGGCTTTCTTTCAAAGGGATGGGACATAAACGACAGCAAGGTAGCCAAGCCCAGCAGGCTCTCTCTCTCTCTCTCTCTGTGTGTCTGTGAAAGGGAAATGCTCTGCATGGACCCCAGCTGAACCAGCTAAAGCCTGGACCTTAAAGGGACTGTTCACCCCCTGAAATTACAGTTAAATTGGACATAACTCTCAAAAGTGGTCTAAAGTCTGCAGACCACAATTCCAATAAATGGGAGTTGGAGGTTTGATGACAAGCTTAAATTCAGCCGTGAATTATCTACACTCTTCTTTTGTGAATTAATCAATTTTTGGGGGGTGAAATTATGGTCATTTTCTGACCATTTCTACACTGAAGAGAAATATAAACGCAACGTATTGGTACCATGTTTCATGAGCTGAAATAAAAGATCCCAGAAATGTTCCATACACACAAAACCTTAATTAACAAAAATGTTGTATACAAATTTGTTTACATCCTTGTTTGTGAGCATTTCTCCTTTGCCAAGATAATCCATCCACCTGACAGGTGTGGCATATCAAGACGCTGATTAAACAGCAGGATCATTACACAGGTGCACCTTGTGCTGGGGACAGTAAAAGGCCACTCTAAAATGTGCAGTTTTGTCACACAACACAATGCCATAGATGTCTCTATGGTTTTGAAGAAGCGTGCAATTGACATGCTGACTGTCCACCAGAGCAGTTGCCAGAGAATTGAATGTTCATTTCTATACCATAATCTGCCTCCAACGTCGTTTTAGAGAATTTGTCAGCACATTCAACTGGCCTCACAACCGCAGACCACGTGTATGGTGTCGTGTGGGAAAGCGGTTTGCTGAGTGCCCCATGGTGGTGGTGGGGTTATGGTATGGGCAGCCATAAGCTACGGACAACGAACACAATTGCCAATTTGAATGCACAGAGATACCGTGACGAGATCCTGAGGCCCATTGTAGTGCCATTCATCCGCTGCCATCACCTCATGTTTCAGCATGATAATGCACGGCCCCATGTCGCAAAGATCTGTACACAATTCCTGGAAGCTGAAAATGTCCCAGTTCATGTCCCAGACATGTCACCCACTGAGCATGTTTAGAATGCTCTGGATCGACATGTGTTCCAGTTCCCGCCAATATCCAGCAACTTTGCACAGCCATTGAAGAGGGGTGGGACAACACTCCACTGGCCACAATCAACAGCCTCGTCAACTTTATGCAAAGGAGATGTGTCACGCTGCATTGAGACAAATGGTGGTCACACCAGATACTGACTGGTTTTCTGATCCACGCCCCTACCTTTAAAAAATATATATATCTGTGACTAACAGACACATATATGTATTCCTAGTCATGTGAAATTCATAGATTAGGGCCTATTTAATGTATTTAAATTGACAGATTTCCTTATATGAACTGTAACTCAGTAAAATCTTAGAAATTGTTGCGTTTATATATTTCAGTATACTTTCTTTTTTTTTCTTCAATGGGATATGGGGGTTTGCCTTATTAGATATCAGTTGTTATGTTGTATCTTTCTGATGCCGACTCGAGACCCATCATTGTCGTCGCTCATTGGTTAGTTGAATAGAAGGTGTGGTCTTGGTCGAAGATCTTGCGCTCTTTGGCAAATCAATTCATTTTGAGAAGTGAAAGCAATTCGCACATCGAAAAACACCCGTCGTCAAGAAACGTGCAAGTTTATAAAATTCAACCTGTGGAGGAATCAACGACTTCTGCGATGTGAACTTTGGGGTATTAAATCCACGAGAAGCGTGCAAAGGAAAAAGCTACTGAATTTAACCATTAAGAAGCACTCCAGTTGAAGTTTACATGAAAGTGATGTTCTAGAAGAAAAACACGGCAACGATAGCCATATTCTGCTGCACCAATTCGCCATATGGCTAGAGCGCATGCCTCTTTAGTGTGTTTTTAGCCCGTTGTGGATTATTATGAGGCGTCATGGCGTGGTGTGACCGTGGGTGTCAGATACTGTTGACCATCGTGGGCGCTTTTACAGCTTTCAGTCTGATGACAATAGCTATTGGGACCGACTACTGGCTCTATTCTCGGGCGTACATATGTAACGCCACCAATGTCACCACCGATGACATGCAACCCAAGAAAACTAGAGGCGACCTGACGCATTCCGGGCTGTGGCGGATTTGTTGTATAGAAGGTACTGTTGTTATTTATTCTGGTCTATTCTTTTGAGTTTTTCATTTGGTTAATATAGGAAAGTATCTGATGTATGAATCATTGACGTGCGTAAAAGTAGTACATGTTTAGTTTGTGACACCCGTTTTTAGTTAGCATAGTGTATTATGATACGACTTTATGTTGGGGCGTTTGAGGAAAAACAACCTTGTCTATAGTGAAAAAAAACTGTCCATGCACAGAGTGAAAAGTTGTTAGGACGTTTGATAGAACAGAGATCTTGGAACGCGAAGTGCAGCTGGAGGTGTAGGCTAATTGTGGGCGCGTTATACCATTATGTATCCCTGTGCGTAATGCATCCCTGTGCGTAATGCAATGTATCAGGCCTACTTTATGTTTTTGCTTCGGATATGACGTGGCATCGTTACCATATACTCCACATGCATAATGCACGGCTGTATGGAAATGTCATAGCCTACTCAACCCGTGTATAATCAATGGCTGTTACTTTTAGGAGTGCAAAACTACGAGTTCAACTTCAGACTGTTTAGATGCGCTTCTCCAAACGGCGGTTCTTTGTCCATCCAGTTCAGTGTATGTGATGCTGTTGCTTGGCAACTACACCTAAGACATTGCTATGGGAACATGAGTGAGATTTAGAAATAGAGTTGTCTGCAAATAGGTTTAACTTTGATAAAATTCTAATCATATATGTTTTTCACCGACACGAGATGGAACGAATATATAAATTGCTTTCTCGTTTCAACACGAGCTGGGTTGGGCTTTGCTAATAGAGTTGCACAGCAATGAAATATTCAGTCAAAATAATGAATCATGTCTACCCATTTGAGCCAGGTGCTGATCATTGTATCTATCAATACATCTTAATCAATACGATCAATCTGTTAAGTGGTGTCCTTCGATTTGGTCACATCCAGATCAATATAGCATCTAAATTACATAATGGATAATTAATGGATGTTGGGTCTCTACTTTTCCCTACCAAACCCCAGTTATTTACTCTTCTGCATTGAAGTAGCCACTAGCCAGCTCTTCCAGATTACTTGCGTCACTGTTAAGCGAAATCAACTACGTTTTAATAAATATACCGCAGCTAACCGCTGTAGTGTTGAGATTGAGAAATTATTCTCTAGCGAAGTGAAGTGCATTTAAGTAAATTGTCCCGGGGTAAAATGGACACTTCCACTTAAGATTTTGATTATCAAACCTTGCTATATGATACAAAAGTGATATGTTAGGTAAATATTATTTGGCGTTATTTATTCTGTAGGCTAGTAAGTGAAGCATTGCATAAAACGCATTTCTTCAAAGTCGAATCAAGTGCGCATGAAGTGTCTGAAAGTCGAGCCGGCTGATTTGGTGCTGTCCATTGTGCGTGGCGCTGAAACGTGTCTTCACAAAGCGCAGCGGAAAGCGATGACCCCCATGAGAGAATACTAACGCAACCGGAGAAGACCATTTCAACTTCCACAGTCAATATGTGTTGAGTAACAGCATGAATTACAAGCTACAGACTGCTAAGTGAAATTATTCAGTGGCAAAGAAGAATACTAACATACAGAGAGAGAGCGAGAGAAGTCAAGGTTGAGAAAAAATACATTTCTCAATTATTGCTATTCCATGCATGTCCACAGCTAGGCAATACAATGTCAAGTGGCAACATTACTCACAATCCTCTTTCCCTTTCTCCACCCTCTGTACTTTCCCAACCAATTTCTCCAACCCCTAACGTGACATAACATGTATGTAGCAAACTATAAGTTACTAAATTGGCCTCACACTGCTCTCCTCTTTAACGAAGTGTTCCAAATGGAAAGCTCTTTATTTAGTGCTTTGTAAAACAACACGTTCTTCGCTGCGGGAGAGCATAGGGGAGGCGTTTTAAAACGCGCACGGAACGACCTGAGTCTTCTTCCCAGCTCGCCTTTAAATCAAACAAGAACTCCCACTTAACCAGCGCTTCCTTCCTGTGTCGGCGGGAGACGAGATGACGTACTTCAAAGAGAGTGAGAGGGGTCTTATTTCCTTCCTTCTAAGTAGACAGACACCTGTTGAATGACTGTCAATCTCTCTCAGATGTGTTCTTTGTGTCGGCGGGAGACGAGATGACGTACTTCAAAGAGAGTGAGAGGGGTCTTATTTCCTTCCTTCTAAGTAGACAGACACCTGTTGAATGACTGTCAATCTCTCTCAGATGTGTTCTTTGTGTTATTGAATGGCATTTGATTTTGAATAGCTATTGTTGCCTGCCAGACTGAATAAGAAAGACTTCTTGGTGATAATGAGGATGATACATGGGTCTTGTTGGGTGTTTTGCTCTGTGAGGTAATTGTTGAATGATGTTTGTAATAAGCAAAGGTGGGTTGTGAGAGACTGTTTATAGCTAGCAAAACACATTTTGGGGGTTTCAAAACATTGTGTTGTGTGTGGGTGTGTACGCACGTCTGTGTGCACACCCGCCAGTCCCTGTTATGAATGCATCAGTAGGATGTCAAAGGGCTCCTCTGAGATGTAGGCATGAAATGTGCTTCTTGGGCACTAGGAGGAGGTTGCCATGGCAAAGCTATGCTGAGTAATAAAGAATGCACTGTTGTCTCGCAGGCAGACAGACTGAGTTTCCACTAGTTACCACAGGCACAAAGTCATTGTCTATATCGTAAAAATGTAAGCTTAGGTTAGTAGTGTGGTTAGATTTAGATTTAAAATCACATTTTAAGAAGAGAAATTGTAGAAATAGGCAGGGTTTATGACTTTGTGGCTGTGGTAACTCGTGATGACTGACAGACGGGAGAGAAACTCCCCTTCTCTCTCGCTCTCTTCATATGTGTATCTCTCTCATCACCAACTTTATTAGGCCAACAGGTCAAACATATCAGCTGTGTTCCAATTGTCTAAGATGGCTTCCTTTCTTAGACAATCTCTTTGATCAGTGATCTGAAAAGATGTGGGGGGGTGATGACAGATGTCATATCAGAATGAGTGCTTCATCCGGTATCACCTGTGACAGCTGTGATTAGCCAGCCGCATCCCCTACCAGCCATTACTCACCTGCTTTTCGCTGTTAGCTCTTTCTGCACATCTCCATCAGTAAAAAATAAAAATAATAATTGCCTCCCGAGTGGCGCAGTGGTTTAAGGCACTGCATCACATTGCCTGAGGTGTCACTACAGCCCCGAGTTCGATCCCAGGCTGTATCACAGCTGGCTGTGACCGGGAGACCCATGAGGCAGCACAGCGTCGTCCAGGTTAGGGGAAGGTTTGGCCGGCTGGGATTTCTTTGTCCCGCCGCGCTCTAGCGACTCCTTGTGGCAGGCCGGGCGCCTGCAAGCTGACTTGGGTCGCCAGTTGTACGGTGTTTCCTGCGACACATTGGTGCTTCTGGGTTAAGCGAGCAGTCCGTCAAGAAGTAGCAGGGTCATGTTTTGGAGGACGCATGGCTCTCGACCTTCGCCTCTCCCGAGTCTGTACGGGAGTTGCAGCGATGGGACAAGACTAACTACCAATTGGGGAGAAAAAGGTGTAAAAGTACCAACAAATGAAATTTAGCCGTGATGCGAGCTGTGGTTGTGCAGACACTGAGGAATCTTCTGCTACATTTGTTTAATTATTGGAGTGGCTCACAGTGGGAGAAAAGTGGATACATTGTATCTTTTCATTGTTAGAACCAAGAGTACAGGCCAGTCTGGCTATCAAGCCAACCTGGTCTCAGAGCATTTCGTATATTCTTCTGTATGTAAATCCGAGACACACCATTTAGTATGATATGTTACATTTTGTATGGTATGTATTAATTTGTGGATATCCATCACCCATTTTGTATGATATACACATTTTAATTTGTAACATATGTTATGAATTTGCAAAACGTACAATATGTTACAAATTCTAGCTAGGTGGCTAACATTAGCTAGCTTGCTAACATAAGCTAGGCTAGGGGTTAGGGTTAGGTTAGGGTTAGCTAAAATGGTTAGGGGAAGCTAACATGCTAAGAAGTTGCAAAGTAGCTAAAAAGTAGTAAGTAGTTGAAAAGTTGCTAAAATGCTGAAGTTATCCCGTGATGACGTTCGAACTCGCAACCTTTGGTTTGCTAGACGTTCCCGTTATATGCCCGCCCAACCACCCTACTTTCGTTTTTGCCTTAAGTAACGATCGGTCTTATATAACCATACCAAATGTCACATATACTAAATTGAGTGTCCCAGATTTAGCTTATTTTGTTACCTCTAGTCAATGAGATCAGGCTGGTCACGCAGCCCCAGTGCCATAGAGTGAAAGCGGTGCACAGTGACAGTCATGCTTGCACCCTTATGTCTTTGAAAACCACGTCTCACATTTGATATAATTTCATAAACCACGTTGCGGGCCGTTTTAAACTACTCAGGCCGCTGATTGTTGTTTTGATAAACGACCTTGTTCAGTCATGTTACCTAGCTAGCTAAACAACCTGGTAACTTGACCAATAGGCTATGCACAAATGTGGATTGCACAGGAAGAATGGAAAAGAGAGCCTACTCAAAGAGATGTGCTTCAAAGGTAAGATGCATATGCCTAATATAAATAAATCTAAACTATGTCTTAAATCAAAAATCTATATTTTTCCGGTGTTCCTTCAAATCTGTTTGGTGCCTAACTTTTCTAAGTTGGGAGCAGTGTGCGTGTGTGTGTGTGAGCGAGACCTTGAGGCAATATTAGATTGAGTACTGCCCTGTATCCAACGCTACAGCGTACACCAGAACCAATGCTAATGATATCTCCCTGTAAATCTCCTGGGTAAATCATAACTCTGTATGCTTAGCTGACTTCTTATAGGCTGAGCGATACCACCTTAGGGTTTTGTTAGAACATTGGGCAACAATTCATGTCAAGAAAGAGAGAGTGATGTGAGTCTGTGTGTAAGACAGGGAGGTAGAGTAAGTATGTGTGAAATATACAGCGTAAAGTTATCTGAAGAGTAAGCTAAAGATGGTTTCATATAGTGTGTTTTCCCCTTACTACAATGATATGCAGATCAATATGCATTTACAGTTGAAGTCGGAAGTTTACATATGCTCTTAGGTTGGAGTCATTAAATCTTGTTTTTCAACCACTCCACGCATTTCTTGTTAAACTATAGTTTTGGCAAGTCGATTAGGACATCTACTTTGTGCATGACACAAGTCATTTTTCCACAATTGTTTACAGACGGATTATTGAGATTATTGATCTCAATTATTTATTATTATTAAGCATGGATTCAGATTGTTTAATAGTCACATGTACATAGTTGCAGGTGCGATTGCAGTGCACAGTGAAAATCTTATGCTTTGAGCTCCAACATGCAGGGGAGCAACAGGAGAAAGAATGTTCATAGGGGTAGCAGGTAAGGTAAGTGAGAGTTGAGACAACACTACACAACAACACTATACTAATCCAACAATGGTTGTACATGAACAATGTCTGCTCATTAGAAAAATATATTATGCCTCATGCCACAGTGGAAGTGAAGCTAAAATGGTTCCCAACACTCAATGCACTTCTGTGTTGAGCTGTAAAGGCACTCACTAAGTCTTAGAGATTGCAGTTTTGCTATACATTGGGGTTGCTTAATTGTCATAATTAAAAATGACAATACAAATTGATTGCCAAAGAAGACATGCCTATTATAATGCTGATTATTTTGTTACCC
This sequence comes from Salvelinus alpinus, assembly GCF_045679555.1. Classification (NCBI taxonomy): domain Eukaryota; kingdom Metazoa; phylum Chordata; class Actinopteri; order Salmoniformes; family Salmonidae; genus Salvelinus; species Salvelinus alpinus. The sequence continues at coordinate 68,122,412 of NC_092087.1, read as the reverse complement.
CACTGATTTTCATACAAAACAAACAATTTAACCTGTGAATTATTCATTTATTTTAAATGATTGTCAAATCTGCAAGGGACATTTTCTATCACTGCTAGGAAATTATGTATTCTAGTGGTTAGGGTGTATCACAGTTAGACAGTCCATTTTCAATATACACATCCCACCACTAGGGGCAGCAGCGGCCAGGCCAGGTGATTTTTAAGTGCCAACAGGGTTAAAGAGTGATTGCTCACAGGCAGGGGTTGGGACCCCCCCAAAAAATCAAATTGTTTCGTTCTGAATAGAACCGTATTTTTTTCGTTACGTTCCACTGTTCCAACCTGCAAAATAAAGTTCTGAACCGGTTCTAACCCCCAAAAAGTTATGGTTTATATTGTTCCTTTTTAAACCTCTCAAATGTTTACATTTAGCTCAACATTAAATTAATTCACCAATCAGTGAGGATAGAGCAGCTTGCTATGGAGTGGGCAATCTATAGTTGTTTACATGTGCGATGGACAGACAACTGTAGGGCTCGAGATGACAAAAAAAAATTGCGTATTGGGAAAGAGCGAGAGAAGTTGGAGGAGGTTTGGCTTGAAGAGCTTATTGACATGCATAATCTGAATTAGGCCGACATAATTATACATTCAGAGGAGCGGCTTCTATGGAGGAACTTTGAATGTCTTTGAACTTCAGAGAGTTGGCTAAACGTTGAACCAGATCGAGTGAGCTAGCTAGCTAACAAGCTGTGTGTGCAGAGCGGCACAAGAATTAAAAACACTTATTTTTGTAGTTAATAAATCCAATGTGAAACGTGATAACTATAGTATCCTTAACTAGCATTGAAAAAGTTAATTCTAATTAAATAAATAACTTCACCCTAATTTCTGAATCCCGCTAGTAACGTCAGTAGGCTACAGTAGTTTCGGAGGGGGAGGGGCAGGTAGCCTACACATGCGCACATGCATTGGCAGAAATATCCAGCTGGCAGGTAGACACCTGAGTGACAGAGTAAGGGCTTTACATAGGTGCTTTGTTGCATTATTTTGTGGGACTGCAAGAAATGCCCGGAACTTAAAACTTTGTCACATGCGCCGAATACAACAGGTGTAGACCTTACTGTGAAATGCTTACTTACAAGCCCTTAACCAACAAGGCAGTTTTAAGAAAATAGAGTTAAGTAAATATTTACTACATGAACTAAAGTTAAAAAACACAACAACAATAATGAGGCTATATACAGGGGGTACCGGTACCGAGTCAACGTGCGGGGGTACAGGTTAGTCGAAGTAATTTTTTACATGTAGGTAGGAGTAAATCAAATCAAATGTATTTATATAGCCCTTCTTACATCAGCTGATATATCAAAGTGCTGCACAGAAACCCAGCCTAAAACCACAAACAACAAGCAATGCAGGTGTAGAAGCACGGTGGCTAGGAAAAACTCCCTAGAAAGGCCAAAAGCTAGGAAGAAACCTAGAGAGGAACGAGGCTATGAGGGGTGGCCAGTCCTCTTCTGGCTGTGCCGGGTGGAGATTATAACAGAAGATGGCCAAGATGTTCAAATGTTCATAAATGACCAGCATGGTCAAATAATAGTCATCACAGTGAACAGGTCAGGGTTCCATAGCCACAGGCAGAACAGTTGAAACTGGAGCAGCAGCACGGCCAGGTGGACTGGGGACAACAAGGAGTCATCACGCCTGGTAGTCCTGAGGCATGGTCCTAGGGCTCAGGTCCTCCGAGAGAGAATTAGAGAGAGCATGCTTAAATTCACACAGGACACCGGATAAGACAGGAGAAATACTCCAGATATAACAGACTGACCCTTGCCCCCCGACACACAAACTACTGCAGCATAAATACTGGAGGCTGAGACAGGAGGGGTCAGGAGACACTGTGGCCCCATCCGATGATACCCCCGGACAGGGCCAAACAGGCAGGATATAACCCCACCCACTTTGCCAAAGCACAGCCCCCACACTACTAGAGGGATATCTTCAACCACCAACTTACCATCCTGAGACAAGGCCGAGTATAGCCCACAAAGATCTCTGCCACGGCACAACCCAAGGGGGGGCGCCAACCCAGACAGGAAGACCGCGTCAGTGACTCAACACACTCAAGTGACGCACCCCTCCTAGGGAAGGCATGGAAGAGCACCAGTAAGCCAGTGACTCAGCCCCTGTAATAGAGTTAGAGGCAGAGAATCCCAGTGGAGAGAGGGGAACCGACCAGGCAGAGACAGCAAGGGCGGTTCGTTGCTCCAGTGCCTTTCCGTTCACCTTCACACTCCTGGGCCAGACTACACTCAATCATAGGACCTACTGAAGAGATGAGTCTTCAATAAAGACTTAAAGGTTAAGATCGAGTCTGCGTCTCTCACATGGATACGCAGACCATTCCATAAAAATTGAGCTCTATAGGAGAAAGCCCTGCCTCCAGCTGTTTGCTTAGAAATTCTAGGGACAATTAGGAAGCCTGCGTCTTGTGACCGTAGCGTACGTGTAGGTATGTACGGCAGGACCAAATCGGAAAGATAGGTAGGAGCAAGCGCATGTAATGCTTTGTAGGTTAGCAGTAAAACCTTGAAATCAGCCCTTGCCGTAACAGGAAACCTGTGTAGGGAGGCTAGCACTGGAGTAATATCATGCCATTTTTGGGTTCTAGTCAGGATTCTAGCAGCCGTGTTTAGCACTAACTGAAGTTTATTTAGTGCTTTATCCGGTTAGCCGGAAAGTAGAGCATTGCAGTAGTCTAACCAAGAAGTAACAAAAGCATGGATACATTTTTCTACATCAATTTTGGACAGAAGATTTCTGATTTTTGCAATGTTACGTAAATGGAAAAAAGCTGTCCTTGAAACAGTCTTGATATGTTTGTCAATAGAGTCCAGAGTAACGCCGAGGTCCTTCACAGTTTTATTTGGATGACTGTACAACCATCAAGATTAATTGTCAGATTCAACAGAAGATCTCTTTGTTTCTTGGGACCTAGAACAAGCATCTCCGTTTTGTCTGAGTTTAAAAGTAGAAAGTTTGCAGCCATCCACTTCCTTATGTCTGAAACACAGGCTTCCAGCGAGGGCAATTTTGGGGCTTCACCATGTTTCATTGAAATGTACAGCTGTGTGTCATCCGCATAGCAGTGAAAGTTAACATTATGTTTTCGAATGACATCCCCAAGAGGTAAAATATATAGTGAAAACAATAGTGGTCCTAAAACGGGACCTTGAGGAACACTGACATTTACAGTTGATTTGTCAGAGGACAAACCATTCACAGAGACAAACTGATATCTTTCCGACAGATCAGATCTAAACCAGGCCAGAACTTGTCCGTGTAGACCAATTTGGGTTTCCAATCTCTCCAAAAGAATGTGGTGATCGATGGTATCAAAAGCAGCACTAAGGTCTAGGAGCACGAGGACAGATGCAGAGCCGCGGTCTGACACCATTAAAAGGTAATTTACCACCTTCACAAGTGCAGACTCAGTGCTATGATGGGGTCTAAAACCAGACTGAAGCATTTAGTATACATTGTTTGTCTTCAGGAAGGCAGTGAGTTGCTGCGCAACAGCTTTTTCTAACATTTTTGAGAGGAATGGGAGATTCGATAAAGGCCGATTGTTTTTTATATTTTCTGGGTCACGGTTTGGCTTTTTCAAGAGAGGCTTTATTACTGCCACTTAGTGAGTTTGGTACACATCCGGTGGATAGAGAGCCATTTATTATGTTCAACATAGGAGGGCCAAGCACAGGAAGCAGCTCTTTCAGTAGTAGGTCCAGTATGCAGCTTGAAGGTTTAGAGGCCATGATTATTTTCATCATTGTGTCAAGAGATATAGTACTAAAACACTTGAGTATCTCCCTTGATCCTAGGTCTTGGCAGGGTTGTGCAGACTCAGGACAACTGAGCTTTGGAGGAATATGCAGATTTAAAGAGGAGTCTGTAATTTGCTTTCTAATGATCATGATCTTTTCCTCAAAGAAGTTCATGAATTTATTACTGCTGAAGTGAAAGCGATCCTCTCTTGGGGAATGCTGCTTTTTAGTTAGCTTTGCGACAGTATCAAAAAGAAATTTCGGATTGTTCTTATTTTCCTCAATTAAGTTGGAAAAATAGGATGATCGAGCAGCAGTGAGGGCTCTTCGATACTGCACGGTACTTTCTTTCCAAGCTAGTCGGAAGACTTCCAGTTTGGTGTGGCGCCATTTCCGTTCCAATTTTCTGGAAGCTTGCTTCAGAGCTCTGGCATTTTCTGTATACCAGGGAGCTAGTTTCTTATGACAAATGTTTTTAGTTAGGTATTGCGCAAGGTTAAATTGAGTTCCTCAGTTAGGTGGTTAACTGATTTTTGTCCTCTGACTTGGGTAGGCAGAGGGAGTCTGGAAGGGCATCAAGGAGTAAAGTGATTATGCATAGATAATAAACAGTGAGTAGTATTGGGGATTTACCAGTACCTATACTGTTTTCTTCTAATATTTCTATGACAGTAGCGGCAGTGTAAAAACAAAAGAGGGGGGTGTCAATGCAAATATTTTGATTAATTGTTCAGCAGTCTTATGACTTGGGGGTAGAAGCTGTAAAATAATGTTCTTAGCTGGTTCCCACGCTTTAAAAAGAACGGCTCTGTTCCCGGAAGAGTATAGATCACTTTCGTTCCCGGTTCTGATTCTGTTCCTACAAATGTTTTGTTATTTTCTGTTCCCTGAACTGGTTCCAACCCTTGCTTACAGGTACAGTTGAAGTCGGAGGTTTACATACACTTAGGTTGGAGTCATTAAAACTAGTTTTTCAACCACTCCACAAATGTCTTGTTAACAAACTATAGTTTTGGCAAGTCGGTTAGGACATCTACTTTGTGCATGACACAAGTAATTTTTGCAACAATTGTTTACAGACAGATTAATTCACTTATAATTCACTGTATCACAATTCTAGTGGGTCAGAAGTTTACATACACTAAGTTGACTGTGCCTTTAAACAGCTTGGAAATTTTCAGAAAATGATGTCATGGCTTTAGAAGCTTCTAATAGGAGGTGTACCTGTGGATGTATTTCAAGGTCTACCTTCAAACTAAGTTCCTCTTTGCTTGATATCATGGGAAAATGAAAATAAATCAACCCAGACCTCAGAAAATAAATTGTAGACCTCCACAAGTCTGGTTCATCCTTGGGAGCAATTTCCAAACATCTGTACAAACAATAGTACGCAAGTATAAACACCATGGGAACACGCAGCCGTCATACCGCTCAGGAAGGAGACGCCTTCTGTCTCCTAGAGATGAACGTACTTTGGAGCGAGAAGTTCAAATCAATCCCAGAACAACAGCAAAGGACCTTGTGAAGATGCTGGAGGAAACGGGTACAAAAATATCTATATCCACAGTAAAACGAGTCCCATATCGTCATAACCTGAAAGGCTGCTCAACAAGGAAGAAGCCACTGCTCCAAAACTGCCATAAAAAAAGCCAGACTACGGTTTGCAACTGCACATGAGGACAAATATCGTACTTTTTGGAGAAATGTCCTCTGGTCTGATGATGCAAAAATAGAACTGTTTGGCCATAATGACCATCGTTTTGTTTGGAGGAAAAAGGGGGAGGCTTGCAAGCCGAAGAACACCATCCCAACCGTGAAGCATGGGGGTGGCAGGATCATGTTGTGGGGGTGCTTTGCTGCAGGAGGCACTGGTACACTTCAAAGTAGATGGCATCATGAGGACAGAAAATTATGTGGATAGATTGAAGCAACATCTCAAGACATCAGTCAGGAAGTTAAAGCTTGGTCGCAAATGGGTCTTCCAAATGGACAATGACTCCAAGCATACTTCCAAAGTTGTGGCAAAATGACTTAAGGACAACAAAGTCAAGTTATTGGAGTGGCCATCACAAAGCCCTGACCTCAATCCCATAGAAAATTCGTGGTGAGAACTGAAAAAGTGTGTGCGAGCAAGGAGGCCTACAAACCTGACTCATTTACACCAGCTCTGTCAGGCGGAATGGGCCAAAATTGACACAACTTCTTGTGGGAAGCTTGTGGTAGGCTACCCGAAGTTAAAAGTTTGACCCAAGTTAAACAATTTAAAGGCAATGCTACCAAATACTAATTGAGTGTATGTAAACTTCTGACCCACTGGGAATGTGACGAAAGAAATAAAAGCTGAAATAATTAATTCTCTCTACTATTATTCTGACATTTCACATTCTTAAAGTAAAGTGGTGATCCTAACTGACCTAAGACAGGGAATTTTTACTAAGATTAAATGTCAGGAATTGTGAAACTGAGTTTAAATGTATATGGATAAGGTGTATGTAAACTTCCGACTTCAATTGTATATTCCGGACCTTACTACATTCCTCCTTCCTATGGATATGAGCAAATCAGCTATTTTCTGCAGTAGGTATAGCCTATTCTATACTGAACAAAAATCTAAACGCAACATGTAAAGTGTTTGTTTCATGAGCTGAAATAAAAAGATCCCAGAAATGTTTCATGTGCACAAAAAGCTTATTTCTCTCAATTTGTGCACACATTTGTTAACAGTTATGTAAGTGAGCATTTGTCCTTTGCCAAGATAATCCATTCACCCGACAGGTGTGGCATATGAAGAAGCTGATTAAACAGCATGATCATTACACAGGTGCACCTTGTGCTGGGGACAATACAAGGCCACTAAAATGTGCAGTTTTGTCACACAACAATGCCACAGATGTCTCAAGTTGAGGGAGCATGCAATTGACATGCTGACTGCAGGAATGTCCACCAGAGCTGTTGCCAGATAATTTAATGTTAATTTCTCTACCATAATCCGCCTCCAATGTTGCTACGTCCATCCGGCCTCACGACCGCAGACCATGTGTAACCATGCCACCCCAGGACCTCCACATCCAGAATTTCGGCATAACTGCAGAAACCATCTCAGCAAAGCTCATCTGTGTGCTCGTCTTCATCACCAGGGTCTTGGCCTGACTGCAGTTCAACGTCGTAAACGACATCAGTGGGCAAATACTCACCTTCGATGACCACTGGCGCGATGGAGAAGTGTGCTCTTCACAGTTTTAATCTTGGTTTCAACTGTACGGGGCAGATGGCTGAACACATGGCGTCGTGTGAGCGAGTGGTTTGCTGATGTCAACGTTGTGAACAGAGTGCCTCGTGGTGGTGGTGGGGTTATGGAATGGGCAGGCATAAGCTAAGGACAATGAACACAATTGCATTTTATTGTTGGCAATTTGAATGCACAGAGTTACCGTGACAAGATCCTGAGGCCCATTGTCGTGCCATCACCTCATGTTTCAGCATGATAATGCACGACCCCATGTCGCAAGGATCTGTACACAATTCCTGGAAGCGGAAAGTATCCTAGTTCTTCCATGGCCTGCATACTCACCAGACATGTCACCCTTTGAGCATGTTTGGGATGCTCTGGATCGACGTGCACGACAGATTGTTCCAGTTTCCACCAATATCCAGCAACTTTGCACAGTCATTGAAGAGGATTGAGACAACATTCCACAGGCCACAATGAACAACCTGATCAACTCTGAGGTAAATGGTGGTCACACCAGATACTGGCTGTTTTTTCTGATCCACAACCCTTTTTTAAGGTATCTTTGACCAACAGATGCATATCTGTATTCCCAGTCGTGAAATCCATAATTTATTTATTTCAATTGACTGATTTCCATATCAACTGTAACTCAGTAAAATGGTTGCATTTATATTTTTTGTTCAGTGTATTATACAGTAAACAGTGTGAAGTTAAATGTGTTATATTGAGTATAGGTGTGAATATCAGGGACAGACTTTTGTCCTGGGAGACAGGGCTAACAGAGATGTTAACAGCTTCACACATGTTTTGCATGCAAAAAAAAGTATTTTTGGGCCCTCACCAGTCTGCATTCCTGAGTTGAACACCCTAACCAGTCATTTCAATTGCAATTAATGTCTTCTGACCCACTACAAGCTTTAAGGAGTGTGTGTCTCTTCAATCCCATATTATCAGTAAGAAAGACGGAGACAAATACAGAGGCGTTGGGAGGCCCAGAGAGACCAGTGCAGTCTGGGTAACTTGGTCTCTCTCTCTCTCTCTCTCCATGCTCAGTAGCCAGGACTGTCATTACAACAGCTATTTGAGATCAGCTTGACCGGGATTGTCGACAAACGCATTACACTTGACTTGTAAATGTAATTAACCCCTGAGCTGACATTCACTATGAGCCATAGGGAAATAGTCTATGCCATGACTGCAGACAGCTATTGGAGGTACTCACATCAGAGCTGACTACAGACAGCTATTGGAGGTACTCACATCAGAGCTGACTACAGACAGCGATTGTCGACAAACGCATTACACTTGACTTGTAAATGTAATTAACCCCTGAGCTGACATTCACTATGAGCCATAGGGAAATAGTCTATGCCATGACTGCAGACAGCTATTGGGGGTACTCACATCAGAGCTGACTACAGACAGCTATTGGAGGTACTCACATCAGAGCTGACTACAGACAGCTATTGGAGGTACTCACATCAGAGCTGACTGCAGACAGCTATTGGAGGTACTCACATCAGAGCTGACTACAGACAGCTATTGGAGGTACTCACATCAGAGCTGACTACAGACAGCTATTGGAGGTACTCACATCAGAGCTGACTACAGACAGCTATTGGAGGTACTCACATCAGAGCTGACTACAGACAGCCATTGGGAGTACTCACATCAGAGCTGACTACAGACAGGCCCAGGGGGTGTTTGGGGCAGTGGTTTACCATGTTAGACCCCCTGGTCTGGGCACCTATCTATTTTGAAGTTCTTAGGATGTCTGTGAAGTCAGGCGTCTATGTTATCGATTTCCCATAGGCTTCCATTGTAGCTATAGAGAGCAGTGGGCTCTTGTTGTGTTCTGTTGGCCTTGGTTCCTCGTGAGTGTGGGTTAGAGTACTGGGGCTATAGCAGGTAGAAGTATCCTATGTTGGGGTTGTAACCAGCCCAGAGTTTTGTTCCTCTGAGGTGTTTTTCAATTTTTCCAATGCTGTTGGGTGACTGTCACTGTTCTCCCATGGGCTATACAATGTGTTAGAGAGCGGTGCACTCCAGCTGTTTTATGTGCGTTTCAAATTGGAGTGTTGGCTGCTTTTGGGCCCAGGGGGTGTCTGGGGCAGTGGTCCACAATGTGGGGGTTGTGCCCAGACCAGGGGGTCTATTTTGGAGGCGTTTTAGGGGTCTCTCAGTCCCTTCTAAGTTGGGTGTCCTGGTCGTAGCTTTCTCATTGATTTCCACTGTGACAGTGGAGACTGTTTGGTGGTAGTTGCTCCGTACCGCAAAATGCTTACGAGCCCTTTCCCAACAATGCAGAGTTAAAAAGTAAGAACATTTGCAAATAAAAATATAAATAGTAACACTATACAAGGAGTCCTGGTACCGAATAAATGTGCAGGGGTATTTTTTATGTTATTTATTGAACCTTTATTTAACTAGTCTGGGACTCCCAATCACTTGTGATACAGCCTGGAATCAAACCAGGGTCTGTAGTGACGCCTCTATCACTGAGATGCACTGCCTAAGACCGCTGCGCCACTTGTGAGCAAATTAGGTAGCGGTAGTTGAGGTAATATGTAGGTCGGGGTAAACGTGACGAGGCAATCAGGATAGATAATAAACAAAGTAGCAGCAGTATATGTGGAGAGTGTTTTGTGTGTGGGTGTGTTTTGTGTGTATGTGTCAGTGTAAGTATGTGTGAATGTGTGGGTAGAGTCCAGTGAGTTTGCATAGAGTCAGTGTAAGAAAGGGTCAATGCCATAGTCCGGTTAGCTATTAAATGCACTGATTGCCCATAGATTCCACTCACCTGGTGTCCTGAATCAGTTCCTGATTTAGAGGGGAAGAATACAGATCTGCCTTAGAGATACCAATCATAGAAAAATAGAATCACCACACACAGACCAATAAACCACTTAAAAGGCATGTTTACATTACTATCTTGTCTCATAAATGATTGATATCTGTTTTAGAGTGAATTAAGTCTCTGTTCATTCGCACACTTGACTCCCCAACCTCTGGTTGAGGCAGCAATTTCAGTGGAAAAGTGAGACACGTTTCAATATTCATGTCACCGCCATGTTTTATTCTCTTAAAAGTGCAGAGAAGATTTTCTTAACCAAGAGTCAAACTCTTTGAATGGAAGTTTGCCTTGGGGCTGAAGAACATCAGAACTCTTTTGTGGGTGTGCAGACTGACTTCCCTGTCCTCAGTTGGTTTCAAATATGGGGGGTGAAACTAAGCTTGCTACGTCTAGGGGACCTAAGTTTACCCAAGTCATTCATAATCTGATATAAATGTGTGCATTTCACATGAGAAGTCAGTTAAGCAATGTGTGTGTCCTTATGGCAGAAGGTGTACTCGCCAGGGTTCAGGTTGAGCTTGAACCGCCAGCCCAAGCAGGTTATCAATATTCACAGACAGTGACCTAAACGATCATCTAAAAAAATAAAAACAAACGGTCATATCAAATTAAAAGTGTCCAAACAAACACAGCCTCCGGGATGGGAGGCTACTCAATTTACCTCTCACTCCACCATTGCCTGTCAATCACTAGCACCTACAGTTGAAGTCGGAAGTTCACATACACCTTAGCCAAATACATTTAAACTCAGTTTTTCACAATTCCTGACGTTTAATCCTAGTAAAAATTCCCTGTTTTAGGTCAGTTAGGATCACCACTTTATTTTAAGAATGTGAAATGTCAGAATAATAGTAGAGAGAATTCTTTATTTCAGCTTTTATTTCTTTCATCACATTCCCAGTGGGTCAGAAGTTTACATACACTCAATTAGTATTTGGTAGCATTGCTTTTAAATTGTTTAACTTGGGTCAAACGTTTCGGGTAGCCTTCCACAAGCTTCCCACAATAAGTTGGGTGAATTTTGTCCCATTCCTCCTGACAGAGGAGCCGACTCTTTTCTCTGTATATATCAACGATGTCGCTCTTGCTGCGGGTGATTCCCTGATCCACTTCTACGCAGACGACACCATTCTGTATACATCTGGACCTTCTCTGGACACTGTGTTAACTAACCTCCAAACAAGCTTCAATGCTATTCAACACTCCTTCTGTGGCCTCTAACTGCTCTTAAACGCTAGTAAAACCAAATGCATGCTATTCAACCGTTCGCTGGCCGCACCCGCCCGCCCGACTAGCATCACTACTCTGGACAGTTCAGACCTAGAATATGTGGACAACTACAAATACCTAGGTGTCTGGCTAGACTGTAAACTCTCCTTCCAGACTCATTTTAAACATCTCCAATCCAAAATCAAATCTAGAATCGGCTTTCTATTTCGCAACAAGCCTCCACTCACGCCGCCAAACTTACCCTAGTAAAACTGACTATCCTACCGATCCTCGACTTCGGCGATGTCATCTACAAAATAGCTTCCAATACTCTACTCAGCAAACTGGATGCAGTCTATCACAGTGCCATCCATTTTGTTACCAAAGCCCCTTATACCACCCACCACTGCGACCTGTATGCTCTAGTCAGCTGGCCCTCGCTACATATTCGTCGCCACTGGCTCCAGGTCATCTATAAGTCTATGCTAGGTAAAGCTCCGCCTTATCTCAGCTCACTGGTCACGATAACAACACCCACCCTTTGCACGCGCTCCAACAGGTATATTTCACTGGTCATCCCCAAAGCCAACAAATAATTTGGCTGCCTTTCCTTCCAGTTCTCTGACGCCAGTGACTGGAACGAATTGCAAAAATTGCTGAAGCTGGAGACTTATTTCCCTCACTAACTTTAAACATCAGCTATCTGAGCAGCTAACCGATCACTGCAGCTGTACATAGCCCATCTGTAAATAGCCCACCCAATCTTCCTACCTCATCCCAATATTGTTTTTATTTATTTTCTGCTCTTTTGCACATCAGTATTTCTACTTGCACATCATCTGCTCATCTATCACTCCAGTGTTCATTTGCTAAATTGTAATTACTTCACTACTATGGCCTATTTATTGCTTTACCTCCTCATGCCATTTGCACACACTGTATATAGACATTTTTCTATTGTGTTATTGACTGTACGCTTGTTTATTTCATGAGTAACTCTGTGTTGTTGTTTGTGTCGCACTGCTTTGCTTTATCTTGGCCAGGTCGCAGTTGTAAAAGAGAACTTGTTCTCAACTACCTGGTTAAATAAAGGTGAAAAAAAAACTGAGCTGGTGTAACTGAGTCAGGTTTTTAGGCATCCTTGCACGCACACGTTTTTTCAGTTCTGCCCACACATTTTCTATAGGATTGAGGTCAGGGCTTTGTGGATGGCCACTCCAATACCTTGACTTTGTTGTCCTTAAGCCATTTTGCCACAACTTTGGACGTATGCTTGGGGTCATTGTTCATTTGGAAAACCCATTTGCGACCAAGCTTGAACTTCCTGACTGATGTCTTGATGTTGCTTTTTTTTGGTATTCCGTCCTCATGATGCCATTTTGTGAAGTGCACCAGTCCCTCCTGCAGCAAAGCACCCCGACAACATAATGCTGCCACCCCCGTGCTTCACGGTTGGGATGGTGTTCTTCGGCTTGCAAGCCTCCCCCTTTTTCCTCCAAACATAACGATGGTCATTATGGCCAAACAGTTCTATTTTTGTTTCATCAGACCAGAGGACATTTCTCCATAAAGTACGATCTTTGTCCCCATGTGCAGTTGCAAACCGTAGTCTGGCTTTTTTATGGCGGTTTTGGAGCAGTGGCTTCTTCCTTGTTGAGCGGCCTTTCAGGTTATGTCGATATAGGACTTCGTTCCCTCCTGAATCCTCCTCCCCCTCCTCCCCCCTCCTCCCTCTCTGCTGATGACTTCGTCAACCATTTTGAAAAGAAGGTCGACGACATCCGATCCTCGTTTGCTAAGTCAAACGACACCGCTGGTTCTGCTCACACTGCCCTACCCTGTGCTTTGACCTCTTTCTCCCCTCTCTCTCCAGATGAAATCTCGCGTCTTGTGACGGCCGGCCGCCCAACAACCTGCCCGCTTGACCCTATCCCCTCCTCTCTTCTCCAGACCATTTCCGGAGACCTTCTCCCTTACCTCACCTCGCTCATCAACTCATCCTTGACCGCTGGCTACGTCCCTTCCGTCTTCAAGAGAGCGAGAGTTGCACCCCTTCTGAAAAAACCTACACTCGATCCCTCCGATGTCAACAACTACAGACCAGTATCCCTTCTTTCTTTTCTCTCCAAAACTCTTGAACGTGCCGTCCTTGGCCAGCTCTCCTGCTATCTCTCTCAGAATGACCTTCTTGATCCAAATCAGTCAGGTTTCAAGACTAGTCATTCAACTGAGACTGCTCTTCTCTGTGTCACGGAGGCGCTCCGCACTGCTAAAGCTAACTCTCTCTCCTCTGCTCTCATCCTTCTAGACCTATCGGCTGCCTTTGATACTGTGAACCATCAGATCCTCCTCCTCACCCTCTCCGAGCTGGGCATCTCCGGCGCGGCCCACGCTTGGATTGCGTCCTACCTGACAGGTCGCTCCTACCAGGTGGCGTGGCGAGAATCTGTCTGCGCACCACGTGCTCTCACCACTGGTGTCCCCCAGGGCTCTGTTCTAGGCCCTCTCCTATTCTCGCTATACACCAAGTCACTTGGCTCTGTCATATCCTCACATGGTCTCTCCTATCATTGCTATGCAGACGACACACAATTAATCTTCTCCTTTCCCCCCTCTGATAACCAGGTGGTGAATCGCATCTCTGCATGTCTGGCAGACATATCAGTGTGGATGACGGATCACCACCTCAAGCTGAACCTCGGCAAGACGGAGCTGCTCTTCCTCCCGGGGAAGGACTGCCCGTTCCATGATTTCGCCATCACGGTTGACAACTCCATTGTGTCCTCCTCCCAGAGTGCTAAGAACCTTGGCGTGATCCTGGACAACACCCTGTCGTTCTCAACTAACATCAAGGCGGTGACCCGTTCCTGTAGGTTCATGCTCTACAACATTCGCAGAGTACGACCCTGCCTCACGCAGGAAGCGGCGCAGGTCCTAATCCAGGCACTTGTCATCTCCCGTCTGGATTACTGCAACTCGCTGTTGGCTGGGCTCCCTGCCTGTGCCATTAAACCCCTACAACTCATCCAGAACGCCGCAGCCCGTCTGGTGTTCAACTTTCCCAAGTTCTCTCACGTCACCCCGCTCCTCCGCTCTCTCCACTGGCTTCCAGTTGAAGCTCGCATCCGCTACAAGACCATGTTGCTTGCCTACGGAGCTGTGAGGGGAACGGCACCTCCGTACCTTCAGGCTCTGATCAGGCCCTACACCCAAACAAGGGCACTGCGTTCATCCACCTCTGGCCTGCTCGCCTCCCTACCTCTGAGGAAGTACAGTTCCCGCTCAGCCCAGTCAAAACTGTTCGCTGCTCTGGCACCCCAATGGTGGAACAAACTCCCTCACGACGCCAGGTCAGCGGAGTCAATCACCACCTTCCGGAGACACCTGAAACCCCACCTCTTTAAGGAATACCTAGGATAGGATAAAGTAATCCTTCTAACCCCCCCCCCCCCTTAAAAGAGTTAGATGCACTATTGTAAAGTGGTTGTTCCACTGGATATCATAAGGTGAATGCACCAATTTGTAAGTCGCTCTGGATAAGAGCGTCTGCTAAATGACTTAAATGTAAATGTAAATGTTTTACTGTGGATATAGATACTTTTGTACCTGTTTCCTCCAGCATCTTCACAAGGTCCTTTGCTGTTGTTCTGGGATTGATTTGAACTTTTCGTGCCAAAGTACATTCATCTCTAGGAGACAGAACGCGTCTCCTTCCTGAGCGGTATGACGGCTGCGTAGTCCCATGGTGTTTATACTTGCGTACTATTGTTTGTACAGATGAACGTGGTACCTTCAGGCGTTTGGAAATTGTTCCCAAGGATGAACCAGACTTGTGGAGGTCGACAATTGTTTTTCTGAGGTCTTGGCTGATTTCTTTTGATTTTCCCATGATGTCAAGCAAAGAGGCACTGAGTTTGAAGGTAGGCCTAGAAATACATCCACAGGTACACCTCCAATTGACTCAAATGATGTCAATTAGCCTATCAGAAGCTTCTAAAGCCATGACATCATTTTCCGGAATTTTCCAAGCTGTTTAAAGGCACAGTCAACTTAGTGTATGTAAACTTCTGACCCACTGGAGTTGTGATACAGTGAATTATAAGTGAAATAATCTGTCTGTAAATAATTGTTGGAAAATGTACTTGTGTCATGCACAAAGTAGATGTCCTAACCGACTTGCCAAAACAATAGTTTGTAAACAATATATTTGTGGAGTGGTTGAAAAACTAGTTTTAATGACTCAAACGTAAATGTATGTAAACTTCCGACTTCAACTGTACCTGTAAGCAAGAGTTGGAACCAGTTCAGGGAACAGAACAGAAAATAACAAAACATTTGTAGTAACAGAATCAGAACCGGGAACGAAAGTTATCTATACTATTCCGGGAACAGAACCGTTCTTTTAAAAGCATGGGAACCAGTTAAGAAAGTTATTTTACAGCTTCTACCTCCAAGCAATAAGACTGCCGAACAATTAATCAAATGGCCACCCCAAATATTTGCATTGACGCCCCCTATTTTGTTTTTACACTGCTGCTACTGTCGTAGAAATATTTGAAGAAAACAGTATAGGTATTGGAAAATCCCCAATGCTACTCGCTGTTTATTATCTATGCATAATCACTTTACTCCTACCTACATGTAAAAAGTACTTTGACTAATCTGTACCCGCACGTTGACGCGGTACCCCCCTTGTGTTATTATTTTTTTACTTTAAAAAAACAAACTTTAGTTTATGTAGTAAATATTTACTTAACTCTATTTTCTTAAAACTGCATTGTTGGTTAAAACCGTTAACGGGGTCGATATGACAACAGCCAGTGAAAGTGCAGGGCGCCAAATTCAAAACATCATAATTAAAATTCCTCAGACATACAAGTATTTTACACCATTTTAAAGATAAACTTGTTGTTAATCCCACCACAGTGTCCGATTTCAAAAAGACTTTACGACGAAAGCACACCAAACGATTATGTTAGGTCTGTACCTAGTCACAGAAAAACCCAGCCATTTTTCCAGCCAAAGAGAGGAGTCACAAAAAGCAGAAATAGAGATAAAATTAATCACTAACCTTTGATGATCTTCATCAGATGACACTCATAGGACTTCATGTTACACAATACATGTTTTGTTCGATAAAGTTCATATTTATATCCCAAAATTGGCGCGTTATGTTCAGTAATGTTTTGCCTCCAAAACATCCGGTGATTTTGCAGAGAGCCACATCAATTTACAGAAATACTCATAATAAACATTGATAAAAGATACAAGTATTATACATGGAACTTTAGATAAACTTCTCCTTAATGCAACCGCTGTGTCAGATTTCAAAGAAACTTTACGTAAAAAGCACACCATGCTATTATCTGAGTACAGCGCTCAGAGCCCAAATAAGCCATACAGATATCCGCCATGTTTTGGAGTCAACAGAAGTCAGAAATAGCATTATAAATATTCACTTACCTTTGATGATCATCAGAATGCACTCCCAGGAATCCCAGTTCCACAATAAATGTTTGTTTTGTTCGATATAGTCCATCATTTATGTCCAAATACCTCCATTTTGTTTGCGCGTTCAGTCCAGTAATCCAAATTCATGACGCGCAGGGCAGACGATAAGTCAAACAATTCCATTACAGTTCATCGAAACATGTCAAATGATGTATAGAATCAATCTTTAGGATGTTTTTAACATAATCTTCAATAATGTTTCAACCGGAGAATTCCCCTTGTCTTCAGAAATGTAATGGAAAGCAGGTCGCTCTCACGTGAGCGTGCATGTTCAGCTCATGCCAGACACCTGACTCAAAGAGCTCTCCTTCCCTCATTCTTCACAGTAGAAGCATCAAACAAAATTCTAAAGACTGTTGACATCTAGTGGAAGCCTTAGGAAGTGCAATATGACCAATATCCCACTGTATATTGAATAGGCAAACCTACAAACCTCAGATTTCCCACTTCCTGGTTGGATTCTTTTCTCAGGTTTTTGCCTACCATATGAGTTCTGTTATACTCACAGACATCATTCAAACAGTTGTAGAAACTTCAGAGTGTTTTCTATCCAAATATACTAATAATATGCATATCTTAGCCTCTGAGCCCGAGTAGCAGGCAGTTTACTCTGGGCACCTTTTCATCCAAGCTACTCAATACTGCCACTCAGCCATAAGAAGTTAAGGGCTTCTAAGTAAGCATTTCACAGTAAGGTCTACACCTGTTGTATTCGGCGCATGTGACAAAGTTTTAAGTTCCAGGCATTTTTTGCAGTCCCACAAAAAAACGCAACAAAGAGCCTATGTAAAGCCCTTACTCTGTCACTCAGGTGTCTACCTGCCAGCTGAACATTTCTGCCAATGTGTGTGCGCATGTGTAGGCTAACTGCCCCTCCCCCTCCGAAGCTACTGTATCCTACTGACGTTACAAGCGAGATTCAGAAATTAGAGTGAAGTTATTTATTTAAATATAACTTTTTCAATGCTAGTTAAGGATACTATAGTTATCACGTTTCACATTGGATTTATTAACTACAAAAAGATAAGACGTGTTTTTAATTCTTGTGCCGCACTGCACACACAGCTTGCTCTGGTTCAACGTTTAGCCAACTCTCTGAAGTTCAAAGACATTCAAAGTTCCTCCATAGAAGCCGCTCCTCTGAATGTATAATTATGTAGGCCTAATTCAGATAATGCATGTCAAACCTCCTCCAACCTCTCTCGCTCTTTCCCAATACGCAAAATTTCAGTTGTAATCTCAAGCCCTACAGTTGTCTGTCCATCGCACATGTAAACAACTATAGATTGCCCACTCCATTGCAAGCTGCTCTATCCTCACTGATTGGTGAATTAATTTAATGTTGAGCTAAATGTAAACATTTCAGAGGTTTAAAAAGGAACAATATAAACCATAACTTTTTGGGGGTTAGAACTGGTTCAGAACTTTATTTTGCAGGTTGGAACAGTGGAACGGAATGAAAAAAATATGGTTCTGTTCAGAACTAAATGATTGGGAAAAAAATTGGTTTCAACCCCTGCCTCTGAGCAATCACTCTTTCTTAACCCTGTTGGCACTTAAAATCGCCTGGCCGCTGCTGCCCCTAGTGGTGGGATGTGTATATTGAAAATGGACTGTCTGTCTAACTGTGGTACACCCTAACCACAAGAATACAAAATGTCCCTTGCAGATTTGACAATTTTAAATAAATGAATAATTCACAGGTTAAATTGTTTGTTTTGTATGAAAATCAGTGGGGTAACAAAATAATCAGCATTCTAATTGGCATCTCTTCTTTGGCAATCAATTTGTATTGTCATTTTTAATTATGACAATTAAGCAACCCCAATGTATAGCAAAACTGCAATCTCTAAGACTTAGTGAGTGCCTTTACAGCTCAACACAGAAGTGCATTGAGTATTGGGAACCATTTTAGCTTCACTTCCACTGTGACATGGCATGAGGCATAATATATTTTTCTAATGAGCAGACATTGTTCATGTACAACCATTGTTGGATTAGTATAGTGTTGTTGTGTAGTGTTGTCTCAACTCTCACTTACCTTACCTGCTACCCCTATGAACATTCTTTCTCCTGTTGCTCCCCTGCATGTTGGAGCTCAAAGCATAAGATTTTCACTGTGCCCTGCAATCGCACCTGCAACTCTGTACATGTGACTATTAAACAATCTGAATCAATGCTGAATTGGAGTTATATATATATATATATATATATATATATATATTAGTACCAGTCAAAAGTTTGGACACACCAACTCATTCAAGGGCTTTTCTTAATTTTTTACTATTTTCTACATTGTAGAATAATAGTGAAGACATGAAACAACACATATGTAATCATGTTGTAACCACAAAAGTGTTAATAAATCAAAATATATTTTATATTCTTCAAAGTAGCCACCCTTTGCCTTGATAACAGCACTGCACACTCTTGACATTCTCTCAACCAGCTTCACCTGGAATGCTTTTCCAACAGTCTTGAAAGAGTTCCCACATATACGGAGCACTTGTTGGCTGCTTTTCTTTCACTCTGCAGTCCGACTCATCCCAAACCATCTCAATTTGGTTGAGGTCGGGGGATTGTGGAGGCCAGGTCATCTGATGCAGCACTCCATCACTCTCCTTCTTGGTCAAATAGCCCTTACACAGCCTGGAGGTGTGTTTTGGGTCATTGTTCTGTTGAAAAACAAATTATAGTCCCGTTAAGCGCAAACCAGATGGGGTGGCGTATCGCTGCAGAATGCTGTGGTAACGATGCTGGTTAAGTGTGCCTTGAATTCTAAATAAATCTCTGACAGTGTCACCAGCAAAGCACCATCACACCTCTTCCTCCATGCTTCACGGTGGGAACCACACATGCGGAGATCATCTGTTCATCTACGTTGCGTCTCACAAAGACACGGGCGGTTGGAACCAAAAATCTCAAATTTGGACTCATCAGACCAAAGGACAGATTTCCACCAGTCTAATGTCCATTGCTTGGGTTTCTTAGCCCAAGCAAGTCTCTCCTCCTTATTGGTGTCCTTTAGTAGGGGTTTCTTTGCAGCAATTCGACCATGAAGGCCTGATTCACGCAGTCTCCTCTGAACAGTTGATGTTGATGTCTGTTACTTGAACTCTGTGAAGCATTTCTTTGAGTCTGGTAATTCTAATGAACTTATCCTCTGCAGCAGAGGTAACTCTGGGTCTTAATTTTCTGTGGCTGTCCTCATGAGCCAGTTTCATCATAGCGTTTGATGGTTTTTGCGACTGCACTTGAAGAAACTTTTAAAGTTCTTAAAATGTTCTACATTGACTGACCTTCATGTCTTAATAATGATGGACTGTCATTTCTCTTTGCTTATTTCAAATCAAATTTATTTTATTTTTCAAATGTATTTATATAGCCCTTCGTACATCAGCTGATATCTCGAAGTGCTGTACAGAAACCCAGCCTAAAACCCCAAACAGCAAGCAATGCAGGTGTAGAAGCACGGCGGCTAGGAAAAACTCCCTAGAAAGGCCAAAACCTAGGAAGAAACCTAGAGAGGAACCAGGCTATGAGGGGTGGCCAGTCCTCTTCTGGCTGTGCCAGGTGGAGATTATAACAGAACATAGCCAAGATGTTCAAATGTTCATAAATGACCAGCATGGTCAAATAATAATAATCACAGTAGTTGTCGAGGGTGCAGCAAGTCAGCACCTCAGGAGTAAATGTCTTGCCATAATATGGACTTGGTCTTTTACCAAATAGGGCTATCTTCTGTATACCACCCCTACCTTGTCACAACACAACTGATTGGCTCAAACGCATTACGAAGGAAAGAAATTCCTTTTAACAAGGCACACCTGTTAAATGAAATGCATTCCAGGTGACAACCTCATGAAGCTGGATGAGAGAATGCAAAGGCTGGCTACTTTGAAAAGTCTCAAATCTCAAATATATTTTGATTTGTTTATCACTTTTTTGGTTACTACAGGATTCCATATGTGTTATTTCATAGTTTTAATGTCTTCACTATTATAGTAAAAATAAAGAATAACCCTTGAATGAGTAGGTGTGTCCAAGCTTTTGACTGGTACTGTATAAAAACCATTAGCCATGTTTCAAATGTCCACTAACCTGCACGAGCTGGAATCAACGTCTCGAACCCTTCTCTGTGAAGTGTGCACTCTTTTCTAACAAGACTTTCTGTGGTTCTTTGGACTCCACAGGGATCAACAAAGGAAGCTGTCTTCGGATCAATCACTTCCCAGAAGATAACAACTATGACACAGACAGCTCAGAATACATCTTACGTAAGTGCTTGTCTCCCGCCACCACATCCTGATGTCTTTTCATCCTTTATCATTGTGTGTAAAAGCACACAATGCCCATAGATACTCAATGGTTGCCCATAGATACTCAATGGTTGCCCATAGATACTCAATGGTTGCCCATAGATACTCAATGGTAGTCAGTGGACAAGGTGTGCTTTATCTGTCAATACTCCCTTGGCCCTGGTCCATAACAGCATGATGTCATGGCAGTAATTGGAGCTATGGAGAGAGAGAGACCAATGGCGTAAGTGCTGGGTTTATATAGAGCCGTCAGTGGTGGAAAAAAGTACCCAATTTCCATACTTGAGTAAAAGTAAAGTTACGTAAATAGAAAATGACTCAAGTTAAAGTCACCCAGTTAAAATACTACTTGAGTAAGTCTAAAAGTATTTGGTTTTAAATATACTGTACGTAAGTATCAAAAGTAAATAGAAATTTAACCACTGCTAGCACTTGGCCTGCTGTGTGTTGGTAACCATCTTACAAAAATACATTTATAAAACGATGCGAAAAACTAAGAAAAAACGGCTCGTGTCATAGTTTTAACTGTATGTTAGTGATGATGCCAAAAATGTCTAGTCCTTTACATTTGGCTACATGCATGTAATGCAATAGCAGCCAAAATGGGGCATTAACAATACTGTTAAAAGTACTAGCACACTTCTCTGTACATCCATAATGCAATAACAGCAGAAAATGTACAGAGATAGTGAGTTAGTGACGATGCTAGACATGCTAATGCTGAAACATGCTAATCATCCTAAACATACTAATGTTGTAGTCATGCTAACGTTGCAAACATACTAACCATCCTAACTGCTGTGTACTATACAGGTATAGTGCGGGCCTCCAGCCTCTTCCCCATCCTGAGCAACATCTTGTTGTTGCTGGGAGGACTGTGTGTCGGGGCTGGGAGGATCTACAGCAGTAGGAACAACATCCTGCTCAGCGCCGGCATCCTGTTTGTGGCTGCAGGTAGGTGACGTCACACAGCTATTAATAATATTGCAATGGCGGCGATTTCCTGCATATTTAGCATTGCCTTGGAGTAGAGATTACCCACTAATTTTACATATACTGTATGTACTTTTGAAATCACTAAGCTACTGTATGGGCAAGGCCCTACAAGCACCTCTCATTTCTTTTTTAAACTTTTTCTCTTTTTATTATTTTACCCCCCTTTTTCTCCCCAATTTCGTGGTATCCAATTGGTAGTAGTTACTGTCTTGTCTCATCGCTGCAACTCCCGTACGGGCTCGGGAGAGGCGAAGGTCGAGAGTCATGCGTCCTCCGAAACACAACCCAACCAAGCCGCACTGCTTCTTGACACAGCGCACATCCAATCCGGAAGCCAGCCGCACCAATGTGTCGGAGGAAACACCGTACACCTAGCGACCTGGTCAGCATGCACTGCACCCGGCCCGCCACAGGAGTCGCTAGTGCGCGATGAGACAAGGATATCCCTGCCGGCCAAATCCTCCCTAACCCGGACGGCGCTGGGCCAATTGTCCGCCGCCCCATGGACCTCCCGGTCGCGGTCGGCTGCGACAGAGTCTGGGCTCGAACCCAGAATCTCTGGTGGCGCAGCTAGCACTGCGATGCAGTGCCTTAGACCACTGCGCCACCCGGGAGGCCGTAGCACCTCTCATTTCTACCTCTTTCTTTATGTATCTCCTCAGGTCTAAGCAACATCATCGGCATCATCGTCTACATCTCCAGTAATGCCGGTGACCCCAGCGACAAGAAGGACGAGAACAATAAGGGCAGCTATGGATACGGCTGGTCTTTCTACTTCGGAGCTCTGTCCTTCATCGTGGCCGAGTCCGTCGGCGTTCTCGCTGTCAACATCTACATTGAGAAGAACAAGGAGACGCGGTGCCGGGCGAGGCGTGAGTTCATCAAAACCACCTCGCCCTACTCCCGTATCCCTAGTTACCGTTACCGGCGGCGACGTTCCAGTTCCCGCTCCACCGACCCGTCCCGAGAGACCTCACCCGTCGGGGTGAAGATGGGAGGGGGAGCAGGCGTAGGAAGTGGAGCAAGCTTTGGGATGCCCATGGGTGGGATCTCCATGTACGCCCTCAGCAGGGACACTATGAAAAGTGGGATAGCTGGGTACTGTAGTCCAGAGCGTGACTCAAGCTTCCTGCAGGTCCACAATTGCTTCCAGAAAGATCTGAAGGAGGGTGTGAACAGGAGAACGACTCCCGTGTGAGAGTTGGAATGCATCTCTGAACTTGGTAGGATACAGGAGACTTCACAAAACGGTAAAGGAAACAGCTGGACAGCACAAGATCCAGGATCATTGTTGCAACTACAATTCCTAGACCATCTTCCATGTTGAAAGGTCATAGTTCATATGATGGAGTGTGCTCTTTTCTTTGGTATAACAAATTGCTGTCTGTCTTCGTTTGGATGTGGAGGAGAAATGGAACATTACCCAAGGTTTATTACGAAAACCTTTGGTAAAGCTAATATAAGTCCATTTAAAAAAAGACTACAGAAACCCAGACCTTTAGTAGCAATGCTTTTGTGATACATGATAGTGTTTTGCATACCCCTCAACAAATGGTAGTCATATCTTGTTGTTTTGATGTTGTCAAGTGATAAAACTCACTTGAGGGGTTTTGCCATTGTAACTGGTGCTATACACTTTCAACACACTTTAAATATTCTGATTAAGGGTAGGAGAACCCTTTTTTGGTTCCAGGTAGAACCCTTATTTGGTTCCGGGTAGAACTCTTTTGGACAGGATTCCAAACTGAATAAAAATATGAACATAAAAGATCCCAGAAATGTTCCAAGTGCACAAAAAGCTTATTTCTCTAAAATGTTGTGCACAAATTTGACATCCCAGTTAGTGAACATTTCTCCTTTGCCAAGATAATCCATCCTCCTGACAGGTGTGGCACATCAAGAAGCTGATTAAACAGCATGCTCATTACACAGGTGCACCTTGTGCTGGACACAATAAAAGGCCACTCTAAAATGTGCAGTTTGTCAAACAACACAATGCCACAGATGTCTCAAGTTTTGAGGAAGTGTGCAATTGGCATGTGGACTGCAGGAATGTCCCCCAGAGCTGTTGCCAGAGGATTTAATGTTAATTTCTCTACCATAAGCCACCTCCAACGTTTTAGAGAATTTGGCAGTACGTCCAACTGGCCTCATAACTGCAGACCATGTCAGTCCATGACCTCCACATCCGGCTTCTTCACCTGCGGGATCATCTGAGACCAGCCACCTGGACAGCTGATGAAATTGAGGAGTATTTCTGTCTGTAATAAAGCCCTTTTGTGGGGTAAAACTAATTCTAATTGGCTGGGCCTGGCTCCCCAGTGGTTGGGCCTATTCCCTCCCAGGCCAACCCATGCCTGTGCCCCAGTGATGTAAAATCCATAGATTAGGGTCTAATGAATTTATTTCAATTAGCTGATTTCCTTATATGAACTGTAACTCAGTAAAATCGTAAATTGTTGCGTTTTATATTTTTGTTCAGTATACATTAAACCCAAAAAGGTTCTACCTGGAACTAAAAAGGGTTATTTAAAGGGTTCCCATATGGGGACAGCTGAAGAACCCTTTTCGGTTCTAGATAGCAAATGTTCTTCTAAAACCTGGGGATTTTGGTAAACTTTCTGGAATTTTGTGACTCTAATCCTTCCCTCCAACTGTCATGTGATACTCATCTATCTATCCTCTGTGGTCTTTGTATTGGAGGGAACTGGTGTACCTGTATGCTACGTATGTTTGTACTATTATCTGACCCACTGCCATACTCTTCCTATTAGTAATTATTAAAATACTAACCCTTTTGTAGATTGAAAATAAGTAAGGGGATGTATGGAAATACTGAACTCCTTTTCATGAATAACATTCCAATCAATATAAATAGTAGATTTATTTCAATCAAATGTACATTGTCTTTATTGAGTGTTAGTTTAATTTCAATTTTGCTCAGGGAAGATGTGTTGGTATTGACTCATTTACACCCTTATGAAGTATTACCTATTAGGTATATTACATAAAAGCATTTATGTTATATCTTATCTAATGCCATAAAGGCTGTCATCAGTGTCCACAAATAGAGCTGAGATCACACTGTAGGCTGTGTCTTGTTGTTTATGAATCTACATATTAATCATGTACTTCTGTGGAGGACTGTGTGTATGGCAAGTTCCATGTAGAAGTTGCCCATAGGAACAGATCTAGCATCAAAATCCTGACCTTAACCATGAGGGGATAAAACTCTAAACTTACCTTGGATCAGCATCTTGAGAAAATGTCATTCCCTTATGTGTTGGAAAACTAAAGCCTTGTTCACATTGGCAGTTTGAAGTGACTCAACCCCCTGTGCATCCCCTACTTGAATATGTTATTTTCTGAACAGCCCAAAAGCACATGGAATTGGATAGTTCAAGCCACATTTCTAACCACCTCTGTAGGGGGTTTGAAGTCAGATAGAAATCTGATTCCTGGCCATGCGACTTGTGTCTGAACGGTCAAATCTGATTTATTTGCCCTCAAGTGGGTTTTAGACTGTTATTTGGAATATCTTGCTTCTTGCTAGCTACTCTGTTGACAGTTTGACAAGAACATGTGGTGGCCAACTAGCTAGTTAACTGTTTACAAACAAATGAGTGAATGTGCTAGAGAGCTAAACCGCTAGCTAGCTAGCTAGTTGACTGCTGTGGCTAGCGAAAAAGGACTCGTTTTGAAAGTTGGATCCTGTTCTTACACTATGATTTTGAACATGCAAAGCAACTGGGAAACATCCATGGCTGGCATTGTTGTCACTTTAACTTGCTACATAACTTCTGAGTGATCGGAAGTAGGAGCACCACCGCCAATCAGCCTACACCACTGCACACACACCCATTGTTACTATGACAACTAGCATAGCCATGTCAGCAAATTACTTCTGTCTGAACACACACACATCTGATTTGGTAACTTGCTGTTTGGACCGTCAATATTCTAAAACGGATTTGATCATTAAGGCTTGCAGTGTGAACAAGGCTTAAAAAGGCCCCTATTCAGAGTCAACTTCCTTTACGCCACATTGTTCATGGTGTTCAGTTCCCCCTCACATTGAGCTAATGAGGCAGGCTTGATAGTCCTGTAATGCTCCATTCTGTGGCAGCACGAAAGGCATTAAGACATTACGAGCATCCACAGGGTGCGAATGAAGGGAATCAACATCAAGTCACTCCAAGCGTGAGTCTACTAACATACTCCAATATCTCTCCTCCCCAACTGGAGACTTTATAAGGGAATTGGGTAATACGCCTATTACATCACCGGAGTTCATTTAGAGTTCACCTGACTCATTCCTTCATTGGATCCTTGTGTTAGATTCAAATCAAAGTTTATTTGTCACGTGCGCTGAATATAACAGGTTTAGACCTTACAGTGAAACGCTTACTTACAGGCTCTAACCAATAGTGCAAAAAAGGTATTAGGTGAACAATAGTTAGGTAAAGAAATAAAACAGTAAAAAGACAGGCTATATACAGTAGCAAGGCTATAAAAGTAGCGAGGCTACATACAGACACCTGTTAGTCAGGCTGATTTGAGGTAGTGTGTACATGTAGATATGGTTAAAGTGACTATGAATATATGATGAACAGAGTAGCAGTAGCGTAAAAGAGAGGTTGGCGGGTGGTGGGTGGGACACAATGCAGATAGCCCGGTTAGCCAATGTGCGGGAGCACTGGTTGGTCGGCCCAATTGAGGTAGCATGTACATGAATGTATAGTTAAAGTGACTATGCATATATGATAAACAGAGTGTAGCAGCATCGTAAAAAGAGAGGTTGGGGGGGCCACACAATGCAAATAGTCCGGGTGGCCATTTGATTACCTGTTCAGGAGTCTTATGGCTTGGGGCTAAAAACTGTTGAGAAGCCTTTTTGTCCTAGACTTGGCACTCCGGTACCGCTTGCCATGCGGTAGTAGAGAGAACAGTCCATGACTGGGGTGGCTGGGGTCTTTGACTATTTTTAGGGCCTTCCTTTGACACCGCCTGGTGTAGAGGTCCTGGATGGCAGGCAGCTTAGCCCCAGTGATGTACTGGGACGTACGCACTACCCTCTGTAGTGCCTTGCGGTCAGAGGCCGAGCAGTTGCCATGTCAGGCAGTGATGCAACCAGTCAGGATGCTCTCGATGTTGCAGCTGTAGAACCTTTTGAGGATCTCAGGACCCATGCCAAACCTTTTTAGTTTCCTTTTAGTAGGCTTTGTCGTGCTCTCTTCACGACTGTCTTGGTGTGTTTGGACAATTCTAGTTTGTTGTTGATGTGGACACCAAAGAACTTGAAGCTCTCAACCTGCTCGACTACAGCCCCGTCGATGAGAATGGGGGCGTGCTCGGTCCTCCTTTTCCTGTAGTCCACAATAATCTCTTAGTCTTGGTTACGTTGAGGGATAGGTTGTTATTCTGGCACCACCCGGCCAGGTCTCTGACTTCCTCCCTATAGGCTGTCTCGTCGTTGTCACGGTTGTTCTTCTGGTGTTTATTTTTAGTGGCCATTTTGATTTATTTCATTAGGTGATTATTGGTGACTCTGTCGTTTCAGGTGACTATGCGTGTTTAAATCACCAGGGTTGGTTGCATGGTTCTGCTGCTTCCTTTGCTAGTTGTTACTCACGACTTGTGGAGACAGAATATGATGCCTTTGTTATGCAATAATGGTCCACTGAACATACATCCTGTTCTGTTCATCAGCCATGAATTTGAACAATTCTCTCCCCTCACCACCGATAGTTTCATCCATGATAAAACTAAGCTTGTTCTCCAGTGTGCGCCAGTGATTTTCTTCCCCCTCTAATAGAGACAGAAATAACAGGATTTTGTGTTCCACTTGGCCAATGACTTAGCAGTTAGCTAGCTACTGTGTGACAGTACCTCTGCACTATGTTGAACGATTGGTCTGGGTCTGTCTCATAGCAATTGAGGATAAGATGACCGACAAAACAGTGAACGGCAGTCCTCTTAGGAACACATTTAATCATCAACCTTTTCCATGTTAGTTTTTAATTTGAACTTCACATTGATAGACAGCTTTATTAAATTTTTTATCATGAACTTTCAATCATTATTTACTTTAACCTCTTTATTTTAACCTTGGTCCATGGCTATCACCATAACATGCTTTGCACTGTATATTTTTTGTTTATTTCTTAACAGCTTCCCGCTAATGATTTTGGTATACTTCAAGAAGAGAGTCCTTCCCAACGATGTAGAGTAAAAAAAATATATAAAAAAATAAATAAAATACTGTATATAAAAATAAAAATAGTAACAAGATACACAATAATTAAGCTATATACAGGGAGTACCAATACCATATCACTGTGCAGGGGTATGAGGTATTTGAGGTAGATACACTATACAATGCATTCGGAAAGTAATCAGACACGTTGACTTTTTCCACATTTTGTTACGTTACAGCCTTATTCTAAAATTATTGAAATATTTATTTTCTCATCAATCTACACACAATACCCAATATGGACAAAGCGAAAACCGGTTTTTAGATATATTTGCAAATTTTATGAAAAATCAAAAACAAATACCTTATTTGCATACATACTCAGACCCTTTTGCTATAGTATAAGACTCGAAATTGAGCTCTGGTGCATGTTTCCATTGATTATCCTTGATGTTTCTACAACTTGATTGGAGTCCACCTGTGGTATATTCAATTGATTGGACATGATTGGAAAGGCACACACCTTTCTATATAAGGTCCCACAGTTGACAGTGCAAAAACCAAGCCATGAGGTCAAAGGATTTGTCCGTGGAGCTCCGAGACAGGATTGTGTCGAGGCACAGATCTGGGGAAGGGTACCAAAAAACATATGCAGCATTGAAGGTCCCCAAGAACACAGCGGCCTCCATTCTTAAATGGAAGAAGTTTGTAACCACCAAGACTCTTCCTAGAGCTGGCCGCCCGGCCAAACTGAGCAATCGGGGGGGAAGGGCCTTGGTCAGGGAGGTGACCAAGAACCCGATGGTCACTCTGACAGAGCTCCAGAGTTCCACTGTGGAGATGGAAGAACCTTCCAGTAAGACAACCATCTCTGCAGCCCTCCACCAAATCAGGCCTTTATGGTAGAGTGGCCAGACGGAAGCGCCTCCTCAGTAAAGGTCACATGACCGCCCGCTTGAAGTTCTCTGCTCTGATGAAACCAATGTTCAACTCTTTGGCCTGAATGCCAAGTGTCACTTCTGGAGGAAACCTGGCACCATCCCTACGGGGAAGCATGGTGGTGCCAGCATAATGCTGTGGGGATGTTTTTTAGCGGCAGGGACTGGGAGACTAGTCAGGATCGAGGGAAAGATGAACGTAGCAAAGAACAGAGATCCTTGATGAAAACCTGCTCCAGAGGTTCATCTTCCAACCTGACAATGACTAAGCACACAGCCAAGACAACGCAGACTCAATGTCCTTGAGTGGTCCAGCCAGAGGCCAGACTTGAACCCGATCGAACATCTCTGGAGAGACCTGAAAATAGCTGTGCAGCGACGCTCCCTATCCAACCTGACAGAGCTTGAGAGGATCTGCAGAGAAGAATGGGAGAAACTCCCCAAATACAGGTGTGCCAAGCTCGTAGCGTCATACCCAAGAAGACTCGAGGCTGTAATCACTGCCAAAGGTGCTTCAACAAAGTACTGAGTAAAGGTCTGAATACTTATGTAAATGTAATATTTATTTTTTGTAGATTGATGAGGAAAAAAACTATTTAATCCATTTTAGAATAAGGCTGTAACAAAATGTGGAAAAAGTCAAGGGGTCTGAATGCACTGTATATACACACAAAAGTATGTGGACACACCTTCAAATTAGTGGATTCGGCTATTTCAGCCACACCCGTTGCAGACAGGTGTATAAAATCGAGTACAAAGCCACGTAATCTCCATAGACAAAAGTATGTGTGCGTATGTAGTGTATGTGAATGGTTTTGTGTGAGTGTCAGTGTAGTGTGTGAGTATAGTGTTTATACTGTATAGTCTTGTGAGTGTGCAAAGCGTCAGCGCAGATAGAATGGGTAACCATTTTAATTAACTATTTAGCAGTCTTATGGCTATTTAGCAGTCTTCTGGATTGGGGGTAGACGCTGTCTCAGAGTTTGTTGGTCTGAGAATCAATGCTCTGGTACCGTTTGTTCACTCTGATACCGTCCGGCAGTCTATGGCTTGGGTGGCAGAAGTCATTGGCAATCTTTCGGAACTTCCTCTGACAGACTGATATAGAGGTCCTGGATGGCAGGGAGTTCGGCCCCAGTGATGTACTGGGCCGTCCACACCACCTTCTGTAGCGCTTTTGCGGTCAAGGGCGGTGCCAAGACTCTTATCGCCGTCGGTGATTAGGCCTACCACCGTCGTGTCATCAGCAAACTTGATGGTGTTGAAGTCATATTTGGCCACGCAGTCGTGGGAGAACAGGCAGTAGTCGTGGTTGAACAGGGAGAAAAGAGTGTCCATCCGCTTGATGTTTTTCCTCTCTCAATGTAGGTATTGATGTCTGCCATCGTCTTGGTAACAGCCAGTGCTACTTTAATGTAATGTTATTCCGGGAAGATAATATTACAGGCCTTATTTTGGCTAATCTCTGAAAACTCTATTGGGGCACATGAAAGTAAATTTTTTAATTTAACCTTTAACTAGGCAAGTCAGTTAAGAACAAATTCTTATTTACAATGACGGCCTACCCCGGACGACGCTGGTGCCAATTGTGCGCCGGCCTATGGGACTCTCAATCACGGCTGGATGTGATACAGCTTGGATTCGAACCAGGGACTGTAGTGACACCTCTTGCACTGAGATGCCGTGCCTTAGACCGTTACGCCACTCGGGAGCGGTGTATGTGGTGATGCTGCCTTGGTAAACCATTTACACCAATTGTGTGTGTGTGTGTGTGTTTGTGCACGTGCATGTAAATGAGATACAGAATGAATGAGAGTAGCTCTATCATCTGCCAGGCTTTTTGTCTTTAAGGCTCATTCTTAGTGCAGGGACACACAACATCAATCCACTGAAATCTCTGTCAGGCCTCCCTCTAAAATATGTATTGTATATGATTCCAAGTGTCTGAACAAAAAAGTCATTTTCACTGTCTGAAACATGATTTTATTGAGTTGAGATCACCAAAGAGTTGTGCTCATCCAGATTTATAGTTCCAAGATATTATCTGAATACTCAAAAGAGATCAAACACAGAACTGGAGGAAAAAAAACACTGCCATCCCACTACATTTTTCCTTCTTAAAAGCTTGAATCCTCATTATCAAAATGGCAGACATTTCTCATAGTGGGAGTTCAAGCCCCTAGCGTTCTGTTCCTAATCAGAATGTAGAATACATCCATGTGTGAGGGTAAAACATGTTTATTCATCTAATTATGTTTGAGGACTGTATTGTTTCAGAAGGTGAAATATCAGACACTGTTCTACTGTAATTGATACCAAATCTGAAAGTGTGGTTGAACGCTTCCTTGCCCTCTCTTTTGTGTTTTGGTTTAGAAATTAACATACAAAGAAGTTTGCTGTACTAAAATGAAATCTCTCCTTTTCCTTCTCCCTTCTCCCTCAACTTTAAGAACAATGAAAAACAACTAAAAAAGTGGAGATTTGTAGATAGTATAATAAAAGGATCAGTTTCAGAGACTAGGAGAACAAGCCCAAAAAATATTTTTGGAGTCAATACTTCATACTGTAGTATGTGTCTGGTTTCAATGTGTTGAATACAACAATTGTTTCAATCATAACAATGCTTTTTGTGCTTCATGAAAAATACTAACATGAAGTCTTCAACAAAAAATTTGCTATAAATGTATTCTGTGAATTTAAATAGACTACATGGCCAAAAGTATGGGAACATGTTTTCAAATTTGCGGATTAGTCTCTATTTCAGCCACAGAAACATCGTAAACAAATCTGAACTGTTGCTGTTAAAACATATTTTTTATTTATTTTTTATTATTTTATTTAACTAGGCAAGTCAGTTAAGAACACATTCTTATTTACAATGACGGGGGCCTGGGATTAAATATTTAAAAAATGAAATATGACAAAACACACATCACGACAAGAGAGACAACACTACATAAAGAGAGACCAAAGACGACAACATAGCAAGGCAACAAACACAGCATGGTGGCAACACAACATGACAACAACATGGTAGCAACACAACATGGCAGCAGCACAAAACATGGTACAAACATTATTGGGCACAGACAACAGCACAAAGGGCAAGAAGGTAGAGACAACAATACATCACGCAAAGCAGCCACAACTGTCAGTAAGACAGCGGCAGGGTGGGAATGACTGACTGGTGTTCTTTCTAAGTGTTAGCAATAGACTCCATCACAAACCAAGCAGAAAAATACATATTTAAATATACTTAAATCATACTTCATTAATATATTTAAGTATCTGTGATAAAGACGCTAAAGTATATTTAACATTTAATAAATATATTTTATATACATTTAATATTAACTTTATTAGTATTTACAGTTGAAGTCAGAAGTTTACATACACCTTAGCCAAATACATTTAAACTCAGTTTTTCACAATTCCTGACATTTAATCCTAGTAAAAATTCCCTGTTTTAGGTCAGTTAGGATCACCACTTTACATTAAGAATGTGAAATGTCAGAATAATAGTAAAGATATGTTTTTTTTTCAGCTTTTATTTCTTTCATCACATTCCCAGTGGGTCAGAAGTTTACATACACTCAATTATTATTTGATAGTATTACCTTTAAATTGTTTAACTTGGGTCAAACGTTTCGGGTAGCTTCCCACAATAAGTTGGGTGAATTTTGGCCCATTCCTCCTGACATAGCTGGAGTCAATTGTTCCCAAGGATGAACCAGACTTGTGGAGGTCTACAATTGTTTTTCTGCAGTCTTGGCTGATTTCTTTTGATTTTCCCATGATGTCAAGCAAAGAGGCACTGAATTTGAAGGTAGGCCTTGAAAATTTCTGACCCACTGGAATTGTGATACAGTGAAATAATCTGTCTGTAAACAATTGTTGGAAAAATTACTTGTGTCATGCACAAAGTAGATGTCCTAACCGACTTGCCAAAACTATAGTTTGTTAACAAGAAATTTGTGGAGTAGTTGAAAAACGAGTTTTAATGACTCCAACCTAAGTGTATGTAAACTTCCGACATCAACTGTATGTATATTAAATGCATAAAATTATCTAAATTGGGACACTTTTTTTGTACTTATATTCTTAGTATATTAGATAAAGAGAACAACAAATATACTTTGAATACATCTTAAGTACATTTTATGTATATTTCTAATAAATTAGAAGTATACTAAAATTCAAATTCACTGTAAATGTTTGATGTAGTTGACCAAACAACGTCATTGTATTATTAGTATACTAGCATCATCAATGAAATGGTTTTTGAATTAGAATTCCTGTACTTTCTTTACAAATAAAGTGTATTTATGTTTTTCAAGTAAACTTTTACAAATAGACTTCTACTCATTAACCACATTGGCTATTGTAATTAGCCATGTAAAGGTTAACTTGATTGACCAAGGCATCTTTTCAGCCAATGTTACAACAGGCTACTTGCAAAGCACTTGTGGTGGGAGCAGCACTTTAGAAGTAAAATTGTTTAACTAGTAGCATTTCACACTTTAGTTGTTCTTATTACACTGATAAATTAACAATGAAAAACATTTGTAATGTGTAACGTGTAATTCAAAGTACAACATTATTAGATTGGAAAACATCAACAAATGTGAATAAGCTAAATAAAAGGAAAATCATCATATTATAAATCAACTTAAACTGCAGAAAATTATCCTGGGTAATGGTGGAAAAAAGTACTCAAATACCTGAATAAAGAGGCCTTAATAGAAAATGACTAAAGATAAGTCACCTAGTAAAATACTACAAGCCTTAAACGATCTAGTTTTAAATGTACTTAAGTACCGTGGTGGAAAAAGTACTAAATTGTCATACTTGAAAAGTAAAAATACTTCAAATTCCTTATATTAAGCGTATGTATGTATGTATGTATGTATGTATGTATGTATGTATGTATGTACGTACGTACATACATGTTTTCCAATCTAATAATGTTGTACTTTGAATTACACGTTACACATTACAAATGTTTTTCATTGTTAATTTATCAGTGTAATAAGAACAACTAAAGTGTGAAATGCTACTAGTTAAACAATTTTACTTCTAAAGTGCTGTACGTACGCACGCACACACACACACACACACACACACACACACACACACACACACACA